>NW_028328305.1:0-307409 GCF_048544385.1 Mastigoproctus giganteus | reverse complement strand
TTTTTCGAAACCTTGTAATTCTGGTTCTAGGGTAGTAGGTAAATATTTGAAAGTTTGTCACGTAATAGGGGTCATAATGCTGTCAAACCTGCAAGCCGATAGAGGGTGTCAAATTTCATGCCGTTGTATAGAATGTTTTGAACTGAGTCAAATGATTTTCTGAAATCCAAATAAACAATGTCGAAATTATTTTCTTCATCCAACTCATCAGTGACCCTATCAAACTAATATTAAAAGCATGCAAACCGCATATCGATATTTCACACGTACATTTTTTGTGCGCAAGTTTTAATGTGTGCAAGTTTTCAAATTTTAATGAAATTCCCAATTCTTAAATTCGTGAATTGTGTCGTTACTAGAAGAATAGTTTGGTTTGTGTATTTTTAATTTTATGTAAAAAAACTGTCTTGTATAGATCTATGAGAACCTACCTAAGATATTCCTTCGACACGATACAACTAGAAAGGGACCAAACAACATTTGTCTCCATGTACGGGCAAGCTATTGTTAAGGTGAGCTGTATTGCTGAGCTATACAGCACTATCTTTCCTAAATACGATTACAATTATCGAGACGGCGGCGTTATTAGCATTAGCATTAGCATTAGTAGAGGCATATGATGCAAGAAAGCAAGCTTATTCAGCATCAGCCAAAAAAAAAAAAAAAACTCACCACTCCCATTTCACCCCTCCGTTCGCTCGAAATACCTGTCCAGTTGAGCCTTAAATTTGTTTAGGCTATCAACTTCAACAACAAGTGATGGAAATCGGTTCCACCAACCAACCACCCGCTGGCCAAAGGCAAACTTCCGCACATCTATCCGACATCCGTCCTTCCTCAATTTGAATTTATGCCCTCTGAGATGATTATTCTGAGCAAGATGAAGAATCCCATTGGCATTGAGCATGCTCAAACCATTCAAAGCCTTATACACCTCTATCAGATCACCTCGCCGGTGCCTAGTCTCCAGACTCTGTAATTTGCAAAACATAAGCCTTTCTTCGTAAGAGCAACACTTTGTTCCATTCACCAATCTTGGTGCCCTTCTCTGTACCCGTTCCAGCAGCTCTACATCCTTCTTGAAATGAGGCCTCCAGACATGTATACAGTGCTCAAGATGTGGCCTAACCATTGCCTTATAAACATGCCTTATATTATGAGCAAATTTAGATTGAAACAAGCATTAATCTTTATTTTGCATTAACATACACAATTATTATATTTACAAATATTGATTTATAAGGATATGTTAACCATTTACATAATCTTCTTCATCCATATTAACAAGCAGTTTAAAATCATTACCCATTTCTTCCCATAACATATTTTTTAAATATTCTTGAAATAATCCGTCCATATAATTTTTCCACAGGGCATCTAAATGAGTAATTTCTGAAAATTTAAGAATTGAAATACAACTTGAATCTCTAGCTGTTAAAATATTGTTAGCTCTTGAAAAACATTCTAATTGACATTCAATGGGATCTATCTTTTCTGATGATACACCTTGACGAATTTCAAAACGACAGTACTCTAATTTAATCCGAACTTTCACAGAAACATTTACGGTATTTTTTTTTCTTGTGAACCATCCAAAAGATCAATCGGATCTAAAGACACTTTCTTCTTTTCACATTAATCATATGAACTAAGTCATAACGTCCAATATGTTTTAACAAAGTAATAAAGATTGTTTTTTCATCCAATCTTGCTTTCTTCATTAGTGCATTAATAAATATTTCTGATTTTAAATTTTGAATTTGATTGATTCATCAAACGTAACATGAATAAGGTTATTAATTTCATCTTTACCCAAATGACTTTTGATTCTACAAACTATTTCGTATTCCATAAGATTCAATACTTTCAAAAGTACTCACAAACTGATCTGAGACTTTGCTACAGTTTAGAAAAAATCAGCTGATGTTCTCTATTATATTTGAAAACGAACGCCCTCTACCCTTGAGAATAACGCCCTCTACCCTTGAGAATAACGCTCACTAGGACCCTCTATCCTTGAAAATAACGCCCTCTAACGTTTACACTAGCAAGGCAATTAGATGGAAAAAGATCTTTTTTTGGTATTTTAATTATTATTAGGGACAATTTATTCCATTTTTTTTCTTTTTGGGTTTACAGGGTCTTTGCCCCATGCCAGGTTGCTTCTCTTGGAATCATATAAACATAGAATAGACCAGCAAAAAGCAAAAAGTAAATGGATAACGTTTGTATATTAGGCGTATATGGATTTTATTTGAATGTGCCCAAAACATTTTATTGTAGAGAGTTAGCATTGTTCAATCTAAAAGAAGAAACAGCATACTGTTTTTTATTTAAAATTCCAAAATATAAAGAAGAAGACTTAACATCAAGAGAAAGGAAAATTATACGTTGTGAAATATTTAAAAGTGGATTGAACTTTAATAATTACAAATTTGGTGATCCGATTGATCCCTGATTTCCTGAAGAAATGTTATATAATAGTTATTTGGCGTGGAGAACTGATAAAAAATATAACATTGGATATTTTCGCTATTCAGAACAAGAATTTTTGAAAAATATAAATATACCAAAATTCTATGATCCCATAACATATTTTTTAAATATTCTTGAAGGTGAGCTAAATTGGATCTTCCCTTCCTACAGATACAACTACATCGAGAGGGCTTGTCTCTCTGTATAGCTGAAGCTGTGGAAAGAAATCAACGGTTACCTCACCCTTCATACGACACTTATAACTAATCGAGAGGGGCCAAATAGTTTCTGGAGAAGGTTCTGCATTTTCTTTGCTGAGTCTACATTCCTCTAATTCAAGATGCAAAATCCTGAAGCTGACTTATCAATGAAAGTTTCTAAATTATCAATGAAAGATATAGATCGTGAATAATCAAAAGATTCTGAATTATCACTGGCAGAACAACTTACACCAATGAAAGATCCTGAAGTTGCATTCGTTGTAAATGATTTTACGTCATACGAACTCAACAAAAATGGTGTCAAATGGCAGTACACAAAACCATTAAAACCCATCAATAATACAGTAATAAATATTTTAAAATCTTGAAGAGATGAATTCAAAGAACTCTACGAAGAATGATTGATTGATTTCTTTGATGACATATGTCCTTTTCTCTCTTTTGCTTCGATAAATGTAGCCATTATGGAGCTGGCAAATGTGCTTTTCGATGAAATTAACTGGTCACGAATATTAACCTTTTTTATTGTTGTAAGTCAACTGGCAATCCTGGTTAAAGACGAAGAAAACACTAAATAAACTTGCAGATGTAACTATATCCTATATAACTTCCAATCTTTTAGTGTGGAAAAATAAAATGGGAAAATGGGAAGGTTTCATTCATTTTGCGGAGGAAAGGTATTGAACATTTAATTGTAACTTCAACTTAATTTTATTTACTCAATTATATATATTTATTCAATGCTGCTGCTATGTTGTTAATTCATAAATTTTAAAACAAATTATCTTTTTCATTGTGTCTCTTGCAAACAGAGATCAAACTTATACAGCAGAAAAAGAAAACTAATTCTTAATATAATTACGTCTTCAAAAAATGAATTAAACTAAAAATAGATAATATTGTAGAGAATTAAAATAAAAAATCTCTTCTAAAAAGGCTTTTTGGCTATGGAATCTTAACAAAGAAATTTTATAATCTGATATTGAAGTAAAGAATCAGAGTAGAATCTGAACTGAAGTGAAATGAATCCAAACTGACATATAAACCTAAATGAGATAAAAGTATCTTCTTTCGTAGAATTACATTACTTTACAATACGTTTCTAGTAAGTAATCATAGAAAAGCTTTTGCCAGCAATTACTTTGTGGTTTTAAGCTGTGTTTGGAATCCGGATATTATTGTTCTAAATCTATTCTCCTAAGAGGGTATAACACCTTACTCCCGCTAGTGGCATATTTCAAAAATCGTTATTTTTAGTTTTAGTCTAAAATCGTATTTTATTTTTTGTTTGAACTGTAATATTTCTAATCTTATGACTATCTTATATTTTTTTCCGAAACCTTTTAATTCTGGTTCTAGGGTAGTAGGTAATTATTTGAGTTTGTTGGTCCACACATCTCAACGTTGTAAAATTTTTTTTTAGAAAATCTGATATTGAAGTAAAGAATCAAAGAGTAGAATCTGAACTCAACTGAATCCAAAATATAAACCTAAATGAGATACAAGTGAGTATCTTCTTTCGTAGAATTACATTACTTTGCAATAAATTTCTAGTAAGTAATCATAGAAAAGCTTTTGCAAGCAATTACTTTGTGGTTTTAACCTGTGTTTGGAATCCGGATATTATTGTTCTAAATCTATTTTCCTAAGAGGGTAGTAATACGTTACTCCCCCTGGTGGCATATTTCGAAAATCGTTATATTTAGTTTTAGTCACAAACTGTATAACCCTCAACGCTTCCTTAGCTGCTAGTTTTTTTTTATGCGAACAGTATTTTTTTTGTTCGAACAGTAATATTTCTATATATTTTTTTCGAAACCTTGTAATTCTGGTTCTAGGGTAGTAGGTAAATATTTGAAAGTTTGTCACGTAATAGGGGTCATAATGCTGTCAAACCTGCAAGCCGATAGAGGGTGTCAAATTTCATGCCGTTGTATAGAATGTTTTGAACTGAGTCAAATGATTTTCTGAAATCCAAATAAACAATGTCGAAATTATTTTCTTCATCCAACTCATCAGTGACCCTATCAAACTAATATTAAAAGCATGCAAACCGCATATCGATATTTCACACGTACATTTTTTGTGCGCAAGTTTTAATGTGTGCAAGTTTTCAAATTTTAATGAAATTCCCAATTCTTAAATTCGTGAATTGTGTCGTTACTAGAAGAATAGTTTGGTTTGTGTATTTTTAATTTTATGTAAAAAAACTGTCTTGTATAGATCTATGAGAACCTACCTAAGATATTCCTTAGACACGATACAACTAGAAAGGGACCAAACAACATTTGTCTCCATGTACGGGCAAGCTATTGTTAAGGTGAGCTGTATTGCTGAGCTATACAGCACTATCTTTCCTAAATACGATTACAATTATCGAGACGGCGGCGTTATTAGCATTAGCATTAGCATTAGTAGAGGCATATGATGCAAGAAAGCAAGCTTATTCAGCATCAGCCAAAAAAAAAAAAAAAAACTCACCACTCCCATTTCACCCCTCCGTTCGCTCGAAATACCTGTCCAGTTGAGCCTTAAATTTGTTTAGGCTATCAACTTCAACAACAAGTGATGGAAATCGGTTCCACCAACCAACCACCCGCTGGCCAAAGGCAAACTTCCGCACATCTATCCGACATCCGTCCTTCCTCAATTTGAATTTATGCCCTCTGAGATGATTATTCTGAGCAAGATGAAGAATCCCATTGGCATTGAGCATGCTCAAACCATTCAAAGCCTTATACACCTCTATCAGATCACCTCGCCGGTGCCTAGTCTCCAGACTCTGTAATTTGCAAAACATAAGCCTTTCTTCGTAAGAGCAACACTTTGTTCCATTCACCAATCTTGGTGCCCTTCTCTGTACCCGTTCCAGCAGCTCTACATCCTTCTTGAAATGAGGCCTCCAGACATGTATACAGTGCTCAAGATGTGGCCTAACCATTGCCTTATAAACATGCCTTATATTATGAGCAAATTTAGATTGAAACAAGCATTAATCTTTATTTTGCATTAACATACACAATTATTATATTTACAAATATTGATTTATAAGGATATGTTAACCATTTACATAATCTTCTTCATCCATATTAACAAGCAGTTTAAAATCATTACCCATTTCTTCCCATAACATATTTTTTAAATATTCTTGAAATAATCCGTCCATATAATTTTTCCACAGGGCATCTAAATGAGTAATTTCTGAAAATTTAAGAATTGAAATACAACTTGAATCTCTAGCTGTTAAAATATTGTTAGCTCTTGAAAAACATTCTAATTGACATTCAATGGGATCTATCTTTTCTGATGATACACCTTGACGAATTTCAAAACGACAGTACTCTAATTTAATCCGAACTTTCACAGAAACATTTACGGTATTTTCTTTTCTTGTGAACCATCCAAAAGATCAATCGGATCTAAAGACACTTTCTTCTTTTCACATTAATCATATGAACTAAGTCATAACGTCCAATATGTTTTAACAAAGTAATAAAGATTGTTTTTTCATCCAATCTTGCTTTCTTCATTAGTGCATTAATAAATATTTCTGATTTTAAATTTTGAATTTGATTGATTCATCAAACGTAACATGAATAAGGTTATTAATTTCATCTTTACCCAAATGACTTTTGATTCTACAAACTATTTCGTATTCCATAAGATTCAATACTTTCAAAAGTACTCACAAACTGATCTGAGACTTTGCTACAGTTTAGAAAAAATCAGCTGATGTTCTCTATTATATTTGAAAACGAACGCCCTCTACCCTTGAGAATAACGCCCTCTACCCTTGAGAATAACGCTCACTAGGACCCTCTATCCTTGAAAATAACGCCCTCTAACGTTTACACTAGCAAGGCAATTAGATGGAAAAGATCTTTTTTTGGTATTTTAATTATTATTAGGGACAATTTATTCCATTTTTTTTCTTTTTGGGTTTACAGGGTCTTTGCCCCATGCCAGGTTGCTTCTCTTGGAATCATATAAACATAGAATAGACCAGCAAAAAGCAAAAAGTAAATGGATAACGTTTGTATATTAGGCGTATATGGATTTTATTTGAATGTGCCCAAAACATTTTATTGTAGAGAGTTAGCATTGTTCAATCTAAAAGAAGAAACAGCATACTGTTTTTTATTTAAAATTCCAAAATATAAAGAAGAAGACTTAACATCAAGAGAAAGGAAAATTATACGTTGTGAAATATTTAAAAGTGGATTGAACTTTAATAATTACAAATTTGGTGATCCGATTGATCCCTGATTTCCTGAAGAAATGTTATATAATAGTTATTTGGCGTGGAGAACTGATAAAAAATATAACATTGGATATTTTCGCTATTCAGAACAAGAATTTTTGAAAAATATAAATATACCAAAATTCTATGATCCCATAACATATTTTTTTAAATATTCTTGAAGGTGAGCTAAATTGGATCTTCCCTTCCTACAGATACAACTACATCGAGAGGGCTTGTCTCTCTGTATAGCTGAAGCTGTGGAAAGAAATCAACGGTTACCTCACCCTTCATACGACACTTATAACTAATCGAGAGGGGCCAAATAGTTTCTGGAGAAGGTTCTGCATTTTCTTTGCTGAGTCTACATTCCTCTAATTCAAGATGCAAAATCCTGAAGCTGACTTATCAATGAAAGTTTCTAAATTATCAATGAAAGATATAGATCGTGAATAATCAAAAGATTCTGAATTATCACTGGCAGAACAACTTACACCAATGAAAGATCCTGAAGTTGCATTCGTTGTAAATGATTTTACGTCATACGAACTCAACAAAAATGGTGTCAAATGGCAATACACAAAACCATTAAAACCCATCAATAATACAGTAATAAATATTTTAAAATCTTGAAGAGATGAATTCAAAGAACTCTACGAAGAATGATTGATTGATTTCTTTGATGACATATGTCCTTTTCTCTCTTTTGCTTCGATAAATGTAGCCATTATGGAGCTGGCAAATGTGCTTTTCAATGAAATTAACTGGTCACGAATATTAACCTTTTTTATTGTTGTAAGTCAACTGGCAATCCTGGTTAAAGACGAAGAAAACACTAAATAAACTTGCAGATGTAACTATATCCTATATAACTTCCAATCTTTTAGTGTGGAAAAATAAAATGGGAAAATGGGAAGGTTTCATTCATTTTGCGGAGGAAAGGTATTGAACATTTAATTGTAACTTCAACTTAATTTTATTTACTCAATTATATATATTTATTCAATGCTGCTGCTATGTTGTTAATTCATAAATTTTAAAACAAATTATCTTTTTCATTGTGTCTCTTGCAAACAGAGATCAAACTTATACAGCAGAAAAAGAAAACTAATTCTTAATATAATTACGTCTTGAAAAAATGAATTAAACTAAAAATAGATAATATTGTAGAGAATTAAAATAAAAAATCTCTTCTAAAAAGGCTTTTTGGCTATGGAATCTTAACAAAGAAATTTTATAATCTGATATTGAATTAAAGAATCAGAGTAGAATCTGAACTGAAGTGAAATGAATCCAAACTGACATATAAACCTAAATGAGATAAAAGTATCTTCTTTCGTAGAATTACATTACTTTACAATACGTTTCTAGTAAGTAATCATAGAAAAGCTTTTGCCAGCAATTACTTTGTGGTTTTAAGCTGTGTTTGGAATCCGGATATTATTGTTCTAAATCTATTCTCCTAAGAGGGTATAACACCTTACTCCCGCTAGTGGCATATTTCAAAAATCGTTATTTTTAGTTTTAGTCTAAAATCGTATTTTATTTTTTGTTTGAACTGTAATATTTCTAATCTTATGACTATGTTATATTTTTTTCCGAAACCTTTTAATTCTGGTTCTAGGGTAGTAGGTAATTATTTGAGTTTGTTCGTCCACACATCTCTTAACGTTGTAAACTTTTTTTTTTAGAAAATCTGATATTGAAGTAAAGAATCAAAGAATAGAATCTGAACTCAACTGAATCCAAAATATAAACCTAAATGAGATACAAGTGAGTATCTTCTTTAGTAGAATTACATTACTTTGCAATAAATTTCTAGTAAGTAATCATAGAAAAGCTTTTGCCTGCAATTACTTTGTGGTTTTAAGCTGTGTTTGGAATCCGGATATTATTGTTCTAAATCTATTCTCCTAAGAGTGTATAACACCTTACTACCGCTAGTGGCATATTTCAAAAATCGTTATATTTAGTTTTAGTCTAAAATCGTATTTTATTTTGTGTTTGAACTGTAATATTTCTAATCTTATGACTATGTTATATTTTTTTCGAAACCTTTTAATTCTGGTTCTAGGGTAGTAGGTAATTATTTGAGTTTGTTGGTCCACACATCTCTTAACGTTGTAAAATTTTTTTTTAGAAAATCTGATATTGAAGTAAAGAATCAAAGAGTAGAATCTGAACTCAACTGAATCCAAAATATAAACCTAAATGAGATACAAGTGAGTATCTTCTTTCGTAGAATTACATTACTTTGCAATAAATTTCTAGTAAGTAATCATAGAAAAGCTTTTGCAAGCAATTACTTTGTGGTTTTAACCTGTGTTTGGAATCCGGATATTATTGTTCTAAATCTATTTTCCTAAGAGGGTAGTAATACGTTACTCCCCCTGGTGGCATATTTCGAAAATCGTTATATTTAGTTTTAGTCACAAACTGTATAACCCTCAACGCTTCCTTAGCTGCTAGTTTTTTTTTATGCGAACAGTATTTTTTTTGTTCGAACAGTAATATTTCTATATATTTTTTTGCAACCTTGTAATTCTGGTTCTAGGGTAGTAGGTAAATATTTGAAAGTTTGTCACGTAATAGGGGTCATAATGCTGTCAAACCTGCAAGCCGATAGAGGGTGTCAAATTTCATGCCGTTGTATAGAATGTTTTGAACTGAGTCAAATGATTTTCTGAAATCCAAATAAACAATGTCGAAATTATTTTCTTCATCCAACTCATCAGTGACCCTATCAAACTAATATTAAAAGCATGCAAACCGCATATCGATATTTCACACGTAAAGTTTTTGTGCGCAAGTTTTAATGTGTGCAAGTTTTCAAATTTTAATGAAATTCCCAATTCTTAAATTCGTGAATTGTGTCGTTACTAGAAGAATAGTTTGGTTTGTGTATTTTTAATTTTTTGTAAAAAAACTGTCTTGTATAGATCTATGAGAACCTACCTAAGATATTCCTTAGACACGATACAACTAGAAAGGGACCAAACAACATTTGTCTCCATGTACGGGCAAGCTATTGTTAAGGTGAGCTGTATTGCTGAGCTATACAGCACTATCTTTCCTAAATACGATTACAATTATCGAGACGGCGGCGTTATTAGCATTAGCATTAGCATTAGTAGACGCATATGATGCAAGAAAGCTAGCTTATTCAGGATCAGCCAAAAAAAAAAAAAAACTCACCACTCCCATTTCACACCTCCGTTCGCTCGAAATACCTGTCCAGTTGAGCCTTAAATTTGTTTAGGCTATCAACTTCAACAACAAGTGATGGAAATCGGTTCCACCAACCAACCACCCGCTGGCCAAAGGCAAACTTCCGCACATCTATCCGACATCCGTCCTTCCTCAATTTGAATTTATGCCCTCTGAGATGATTATTCTGAGCAAGATGAAGAATCCCATTGGCATTGAGCATGCTCAAACCATTCAAAGCCTTATACACCTCTATCAGATCACCTCGCCGGTGCCTAGTCTCCAGACTCTGTAATTTGCAAAACATAAGCCTTTCTTCGTAAGAGCAACACTTTGTTCCATTCACCAATCTTGTTGCCCTTCTCTGTACCCGTTCCAGCAGCTCTACATCCTTCTTGAAATGAGGCCTCCAGACATGTATACAGTGCTCAAGATGTGGCCTAACCATTGCCTTATAAACATGCCTTATATTATGAGCAAATTTAGATTGAAACAAGCATTAATCTTTATTTTGCATTAACATACACAATTATTATATTTACAAATATTGATTTATAAGGATATGTTAACCATTTACATAACCTTCTTCATCCATATTAACAAGCAGTTTAAAATCATTACCCATTTCTTCCCATAACATATTTTTTTAAATATTCTTGAAATAATCCGTCCATATAATTTTTCCACAGGGCATCTAAATGAGTAATTTCTGAAAATTTAAGAATTGAAATACAACTTGAAACTCTAGCTGTTAAAATATTGTTAGCTCTTGAAAAACATTCTAATTGACATTCAATGGGATCTATCTTTTCTGATGATACACCTTGAAGAATTTCAAAACGACAGTACTCTAATTTAATCCGAACTTTCACAGAAACATTTACGGTATTTTTTTTTCTTGTGAACCATCCAAAAGATCAATCGGATCTAAAGACACTTTCTTCTTTTCACATTAATCATATGAACTAAGTCATAACGTCCAATATGTTTTAACAAAGTAATAAAGATCGTTTTTTCATCCAATCTTGCTTTCTTCATTAGTGCATTAATAAATATTTCTGATTTTAAATTTTGAATTTGATTGATTCATCAAACGTAACATGAATAAGGTTATTAATTTCATCTTTACCCAAATGACTTTTGATTCTACAAACTATTTCGTATTCCATAAGATTCAATACTTTCAAAAGTACTCACAAACTGATCTGAGACTTTGCTACAGTTTAGAAAAAATCAGCTGATGTTCTCTATTATATTTGAAAACGAACGCCCTCTATCCTTGAGAATAACGCCCTCTACCCTTGAGAATAACGCTCACTAGGACACTCTATCCTTGAAAATAACGCCCTCTAACATTTACACTAGCAAGGGAATTAGATGGAAAAAGATCTTTTTTTTGGTATTTTAATTATTATTAGGGACAATTTATTCCATTTTTTTTCTTTTTGGGTTTACAGGGTCTTTGTCCCATGCCAGGTTGCTTCTCTTGGAATCATATAAACATAGAATAGACCAGCAAAAGACCAGCAAAAAGCAAAAAGTAAAGGGATACCGTTTGTATATTAGGCGTATATGGATTTTATTTGAATGTGCCCAAAACATTTTATTGTAGAGAGTTAGCATTGTTCAATCTAAAAGAAGAAACAGCATACTGTTTTTTTTTTAAAATTCCAAAATATAAAGAAGAAGACTTAACATCAAGAGAAAGGAAAATTATACATTGTGAAATATTTAAAAGTGGATTGAACTTTAATAAATACAAATTTGGTGATCCCATTGATCCCTGATTTCCAGAAGAAATGTTATATATATGTTATTTGGCGTGCAGAACTGATAAAAAATATAACATTGGATATTTTCGCTATTCAGAACAAGATTTTTTGAAAAATATAAATATACCAAAATTCTATGATCCCATAACATATTTTTTAAATATTCTTGAAGGTGAGCTAAATTGGATCTTCCCTTCCTACAGATACAACTACATCGAGAGGGCTTGTCTCTCTGTATAGCTGAAGCTGTGGAAAGAAATCAACGGTTACCTCACCCTTCATACGACACTTATAACTAATCGAGAGGGGCCAAATAGTTTCTGGAGAAGGTTCTGCATTTTCTTTGCTGAGTCTACATTCCTCTAATTCAAGATGCAAAATCCTGAAGCTGACTTATCAATGAAAGTTTCTAAATTATCAATGAAAGATATAGATCGTGAATAATCAAAAGATTCTGAATTATCACTGGCAGAACAACTTACACCAATGAAAGATCCTGAAGTTGCATTCGTTGTAAATGATTTTACGTCATACGAACTCAACAAAAATGGTGTCAAATGGCAATACACAAAACCATTAAAACCCATCAATAATACAGTAATAAATATTTTAAAATCTTGAAGAGATGAATTCAAAGAACTCTACGAAGAATGATTGATTGATTTCTTTGATGACATATGTCCTTTTCTCTCTTTTGCTTCGATAAATGTAGCCATTATGGAGCTGGCAAATGTGCTTTTCGATGAAATTAACTGGTCACGAATATTAACCTTTTTTATTGTTGTAAGTCAACTGGCAATCCTGGTTAAAGACGAAGAAAACACTAAATAAACTTGCAGATGTAACTATATCCTATATAACTTCCAATCTTTTAGTGTGGAAAAATAAAATGGGAAAATGGGAAGGTTTCATTCATTTTGCGGAGGAAAGGTATTGAACATTTAATTGTAACTTCAACTTAATTTTATTTACTCAATTATATATATTTATTCAATGCTGCTGCTATGTTGTTAATTCATAAATTTTAAAACAAATTATCTTTTTCATTGTGTCTCTTGCAAACAGAGATCAAACTTATACAGCAGAAAAAGAAAACTAATTCTTAATATAATTACGTCTTCAAAAAATGAATTAAACTAAAAATAGATAATATTGTAGAGAATTAAAATAAAAAATCTCTTCTAAAAAGGCTTTTTGGCTATGGAATCTTAACAAAGAAATTTTATAATCTGATATTGAAGTAAAGAATCAGAGTAGAATCTGAACTGAAGTGAAATGAATCCAAACTGACATATAAACCTAAATGAGATAAAAGTATCTTCTTTCGTAGAATTACATTACTTTACAATACGTTTCTAGTAAGTAATCATAGAAAAGCTTTTGCCAGCAATTACTTTGTGGTTTTAAGCTGTGTTTGGAATCCGGATATTATTGTTCTAAATCTATTCTCCTAAGAGGGTATAACACCTTACTCCCGCTAGTGGCATATTTCAAAAATCGTTATTTTTAGTTTTAGTCTAAAATCGTATTTTATTTTTTGTTTGAACTGTAATATTTCTAATCTTATGACTATGTTATATTTTTTTCCGAAACCTTTTAATTCTGGTTCTAGGGTAGTAGGTAATTATTTGAGTTTGTTCGTCCACACATCTCTTAACGTTGTAAACTTTTTTTTTTAGAAAATCTGATATTGAAGTAAAGAATCAAAGAATAGAATCTGAACTCAACTGAATCCAAAATATAAACCTAAATGAGATACAAGTGAGTATCTTCTTTAGTAGAATTACATTACTTTGCAATAAATTTCTAGTAAGTAATCATAGAAAAGCTTTTGCCTGCAATTACTTTGTGGTTTTAAGCTGTGTTTGGAATCCGGATATTATTGTTCTAAATCTATTCTCCTAAGAGTGTATAACACCTTACTACCGCTAGTGGCATATTTCAAAAATCGTTATATTTAGTTTTAGTCTAAAATCGTATTTTATTTTGTGTTTGAACTGTAATATTTCTAATCTTATGACTATGTTATATTTTTTTCGAAACCTTTTAATTCTGGTTCTAGGGTAGTAGGTAATTATTTGAGTTTGTTGGTCCACACATCTCTTAAAGTTGTAAAATTTTTTTTTAGAAAATCTGATATTGAAGTAAAGAATCAAAGAGTAGAATCTGAACTCAACTGAATCCAAAATATAAACCTAAATGAGATACAAGTGAGTATCTTCTTTCGTAGAATTACATTACTTTGCAATAAATTTCTAGTAAGTAATCATAGAAAAGCTTTTGCAAGCAATTACTTTGTGGTTTTAACCTGTGTTTGGAATCCGGATATTATTGTTCTAAATCTATTTTCCTAAGAGGGTAGTAATACGTTACTCCCCCTGGTGGCATATTTCGAAAATCGTTATATTTAGTTTTAGTCACAAACTGTATAACCCTCAACGCTTCCTTAGCTGCTAGTTTTTTTTTATGCGAACAGTATTTTTTTTGTTCGAACAGTAATATTTCTATATATTTTTTTCGAAACCTTGTAATTCTGGTTCTAGGGTAGTAGGTAAATATTTGAAAGTTTGTCACGTAATAGGGGTCATAATGCTGTCAAACCTGCAAGCCGATAGAGGGTGTCAAATTTCATGCCGTTGTATAGAATGTTTTGAACTGAGTCAAATGATTTTCTGAAATCCAAATAAACAATGTCGAAATTATTTTCTTCATCCAACTCATCAGTGACCCTATCAAACTAATATTAAAAGCATGCAAACCGCATATCGATATTTCACACGTACATTTTTTGTGCGCAAGTTTTAATGTGTGCAAGTTTTCAAATTTTAATGAAATTCCCAATTCTTAAATTCGTGAATTGTGTCGTTACTAGAAGAATAGTTTGGTTTGTGTATTTTTAATTTTATGTAAAAAAACTGTCTTGTATAGATCTATGAGAACCTACCTAAGATATTCCTTAGACACGATACAACTAGAAAGGGACCAAACAACATTTGTCTACATGTACGGGCAAGCTATTGTTAAGGTGAGCTGTATTGCTGAGCTATACAGCACTATCTTTCCTAAATACGATTACAATTATCGAGACGGCGGCGTTATTAGCATTAGCATTAGCATTAGTAGAGGCATATGATGCAAGAAAGCAAGCTTATTCAGCATCAGCCAAAAAAAAAAAAAAAAACTCACCACTCCCATTTCACCCCTCCATTCGCTCGAAATACCTGTCCAGTTGAGCCTTAAATTTGTTTAGGCTATCAACTTCAACAACAAGTGATGGAAATCGGTTCCACCAACCAACCACCCGCTGGCCAAAGGCAAACTTCCGCACATCTATCCGACATCCGTCCTTCCTCAATTTGAATTTATGCCCTCTGAGATGATTATTCTGAGCAAGATGAAGAATCCCATTGGCATTGAGCATGCTCAAACCATTCAAAGCCTTATACACCTCTATCAGATCACCTCGCCGGTGCCTAGTCTCCAGACTCTGTAATTTGCAAAACATAAGCCTTTCTTCGTAAGAGCAACACTTTGTTCCATTCACCAATCTTGTTGCCCTTCTCTGTACCCGTTCCAGCAGCTCTACATCCTTCTTGAAATGAGGCCTCCAGACATGTATAAAGTGCTCAAGATGTGGCCTAACCATTGCCTTATAAACATGCCTTATATTATGAGCAAATTTAGATTGAAACAAGCATTAATCTTTATTTTGCATTAACATACAGAATTATTATATTTACAAATATTGATTTATAAGGATATGTTAACCATTTACATAATCTTCTTCATCCATATTAACAAGCAGTTTAAAATCATTACCCATTTCTTCCCATAACATATTTTTTAAATATTCTTGAAATAATCCGTCCATATAATTTTTCCACAGGGCATCTAAATGAGTAATTTCTGAAAATTTAAGAATTGAAATACAACTTGAATCTCTAGCTGTTAAAATATTGTTAGCTCTTGAAAAACATTCTAATTGACATTCAATGGGATCTATCTTTTCTGATGATACACCTTGACGAATTTCAAAACGACAGTACTCTAATTTAATCCGAACTTTCACAGAAACGTTTACGGTATTTTTTTTTCTTGTGAACCATCCAAAAGATCAATCGGATCTAAAGACACTTTCTTCTTTTCACATTAATCATATGAACTAAGTCATAACGTCCAATATGTTTTAACAAAGTAATAAAGATCGTTTTTTCATCCAATCTTGCTTTCTTCATTAGTGCATTAATAAATATTTCTGATTTTAAATTTTGAATTTGATTGATTCATCAAACGTAACATGAATAAGGTTATTAATTTCATCTTTACCCAAATGACTTTTGATTCTACAAACTATTTCGTATTCCATAAGATTCAATACTTTCAAAAGTACTCACAAACTGATCTGAGACTTTGCTACAGTTTAGAAAAATCAGCTGATGTTCTCTATTATATTTGAAAACGAACGCCCTCTATCCTTGAGAATAACGCCCTCTACCCTTGAGAATAACGCTCACTAGGACCCTCTATCCTTGAAAATAACGCCCTCTAACCTTTACACTAGCAAGGCAATTAGGTGGAAAAAGATCTTTTTTTGGTATTTTAATTATTATTAGGGACAATTTATTCCATTTTTTTTCTTTTTGGGTTTACAGGGTCTTTGCCCCATGCCAGGTTGCTTCTCTTGGAATCATATAAACATAGAATAGACCAGCAAAAAGCAAAAAGTAAATGGATAACGTTTGTATATTAGGCGTATATGGATTTTATTTGAATGTGCCCAAAACATTTTATTGTAGAGAGTTAGCATTGTTCAATCTAAAAGAAGAAACAGCATACTGTTTTTTATTTAAAATTCCAAAATATAAAGAAGAAGACTTAACATCAAGAGAAAGGAAAATTATACGTTGTGAAATATTTAAAAGTGGATTGAACTTTAATAATTACAAATTTGGTGATCCCATTGATCCCTGATTTCCAGAAGAAATGTTATATAATAGTTATTTGGCGTGGAGAACTGATAAAAAATATAACATTGGATATTTTCGCTATTCAGAACAAGAATTTTTGAAAAATATAAATTTACCAAAATTCGATGTTCCCATAACATATTTTTTAAATATTCTTGAAGGTGAGCTAAATTGGATCTTCCCTTCCTATAGATACAACTACATCGAGAGGGCTTGTCTCTCTGTATAGCTGAAGGCGTGGAAAGAAGTCAACGGTTACCTCACCCTTCATACGACATTTAAAACTAATCGAGAGGGGCCAAATAGTTTCGGGAGAAGGTCTGCATTTTCTTTACTGAGTCTACATTCCTCTAATTCAAGATGCAAAATCCTGAAGCTGACTTATCAATGAAAGTTTCTAAATTATCAATGAAAGATTTAGATCGTGAATAATCAAAAGATTCTGAATTATCACTTAAAGACCAACTTACACCAATGAAAGATCCTGAAGTTGCATTCGTTGTAAATGATTTTACGTCATACGAACTCAACAAAAATGGTGTCAAATGGCAAAACACAAAACCATTAAAACCCATCAATAATACAGTTATAAATATTTTAAAATCTTGAAGAGATGAATTCAAAGAACTCTACGAAGAATGTTTGATTGATTTCTGTGATGACATATGTCCTTTTCTCTCTTTTGCTTCGATAAATGTAGCCATTATGGAGCTGGCAAATGTGCTTTTCGATGAAATTAACTGGTCACGAATATTAACCTTTTTTATTGTTGTAAGTCAACTGGCAATCCGGTTTAAAGACGAAGAAAACACTATAAATAAACTTGCAGATGTAACTATATCCTATATAACATCCAATCTTTTAGTGTGGATAAATAAATAGGGAAAATGGGAAGGTTTCAATCATTTTGCCGAGGAAAGGTATTGAACATTTAATTATAACTTCAAATTAATTTTATGTACTCAATTATATATATTTTTTCAATGCTGCTGCTATGTTGTTAATTCATAAATTTTAAAACAAATTAGCTTTTTCATTGTGTCTCTTGCAAACAGATATCAAACTTATAGCAGAAAAAGAAAACTAATGCTTAATATAATTACGTCTTCAAAAATGAATTAAACTAAAAATAGATAATATTGTAGAGAATTAAAATAAAAAATCTCTTCTAAAAAGGTTTTTGGGGATGGAATCTTAACAAAGAAATTTTATAATCTGATATTGAAGTAAAGAATCAGAGTAGAATCTGAACTGAACTGAAATGAATCCAAACTGACATATAAACCTAAATGAGATAGAAGTACCTTCTTTCGTAGAATTACATTACTTTGCAATAAATTTCTAGTAAGTAATCATAGAAAAGCTTTTGCAAGCAATTACTTTGTGGTTTTAACCTGTGTTTGGAATCCGGATATTATTGTTCTAAATCTATTTTCCTAAGAGGGTAGTAATACGTTACTCCCCCTGGTGGCATATTTCGAAAATCGTTATATTTAGTTTTAGTCACAAACTGTATAACCTTCAACGCTTCCTTAGCTGCTAGTTTTTTTTATGCGAACAGTATTTTTTTTGTTCGAACAGTAATATTTCTATATATTTTTTTCGAAACCTTGTAATTCTGGTTCTAGGGTAGTAGGTAAATATTTGAATGTTTGTCACGTAATAGGGGTCATAATGCTGTCAAACCTGCAAGCCGATAGAGGGTGTCAAATTTCATGCCGTTGTATAGAATGTTTTGAACTGAGTCAAATGATTTTCTGAAATCCAAATAAACAATGTCGAAATTATTTTCTTCATCCAACTCATCAGTGACCCAATCAAACTTGTATTAAAAGCATGCAAACCGCATATCGATATTTCACACGTACATTTTTTGTGCGCAAGTTTTAATGTGTGCAAGTTTTCAAATTTTAATGAAATTCCCAATTCTTAAATTCGTGAATTGTGTCGTTACTAGAAGAATATTTTGGTTTGTGTATTTTTAATTTTATGTAAAAAAACTGTCTTGTATGGATCTATGAGAACCTACCTAAGATATTCCTAAGACAAGATACAACTAGAAAGGGACCAAACAACATTTGTCTCCATGTACGGGCAAGCTATTGTTAAGGTGAGCTGTATTGCTGAGCTATACAGCACTATCTTTCCTAAATACGATTACAATTATCGAGACGGCGGCGTTATTAGCATTAGCATTAGCATTAGTAGAGGCATATGATGCAAGAAAGCAAGCTTATTCAGCATCAGCCAAAAAAAAAAAAAAAAAACTCACCACTCCCATTTCACCCCTACGTTCGCTCGAAATACCTGTCCAGTTGAGCCTTAAATTTGTTTAGGCTATCAACTTCAACAACAAGTGATGGAAATCGGTTCCACCAACCAACCACCCGCTGGCCAAAGGCAAACTTCCGCACATCTATCCGACATCCGTCCTTCCTCAATTTGAATTTATGCCCTCTGAGATGATTATTCTGAGCAAGATGAAGAATCCCATTGGCATTGAGCATGCTCAAACCATTCAAAGCCTTATACACCTCTATCAGATCACCTCGCCGGTGCCTAGTCTCCAGACTCTGTAATTTGCAAAACATAAGCCTTTCTTCGTAAGAGCAACACTTTGTTCCATTCACCAATCTTGTTGCCCTTCTCTGTACCCGTTCCAGCAGCTCTACATCCTTCTTGAAATGAGGCCTCCAGACATGTATACAGTGCTCAAGATGTGGCCTAACCATTGCCTTATAAACATGCCTTATATTATGAGCAAATTTAGATTGAAACAAGCATTAATCTTTATTTTGCATTAACATACACAATTATTATATTTACAAATATTGATTTATAAGGATATGTTAACCATTTACATAATCTTCTTCACTCCATATTAACAAGCAGTTTAAAATCATTACCCATTTCTTCCCATAACATATTTTTTTAAATATTCTTGAAATAATCCGTCCATATAATTTTTCCACAGGGCATCTAAATGAGTAATTTCTGAAAATTTAAGAATTGAAATACAACTTGAAACTCTAGCTGTTAAAATATTGTTAGCTCTTGAAAAACATTCTAATTGACATTCAATGGGATCTATCTTTTCTGATGATACACCTTGAAGAATTTCAAAACGACAGTACTCTAATTTAATCCGAACTTTCACAGAAACATTTACGGTATTTTTTTTTCTTGTGAACCATCCAAAAGATCAATCGGATCTAAAGACACTTTCTTCTTTTCACATTAATCATATGAACTAAGTCATAACGTCCAATATGTTTTAACAAAGTAATAAAGATCGTTTTTTCATCCAATCTTGCTTTCTTCATTAGTGCATTAATAAATATTTCTGATTTTAAATTTTGAATTTGATTGATTCATCAAACGTAACATGAATAAGGTTATTAATTTCATCTTTACCCAAATGACTTTTGATTCTACAAACTATTTCGTATTCCATAAGATTCAATACTTTCAAAAGTACTCACAAACTGATCTGAGACTTTGCTACAGTTTAGAAAAAATCAGCTGATGTTCTCTATTATATTTGAAAACGAACGCCCTCTATCCTTGAGAATAACGCCCTCTACCCTTGAGAATAACGCTCACTAGGACCCTCTATCCTTGAAAATAACGCCCTCTAACGTTTACACTAGCAAGGGAATTAGATGGAAAAAGATCTTTTTTTTGGTATTTTAATTATTATTAGGGACAATTTATTCCATTTTTTTTCTTTTTGGGTTTACAGGGTCTTTGTCCCATGCCAGGTTGCTTCTCTTGGAATCATATAAACATAGAATAGACCAGCAAAAGACCAGCAAAAAGCAAAAAGTAAAGGGATACCGTTTGTATATTAGGCGTATATGGATTTTATTTGAATGTGCCCAAAACATTTTATTGTAGAGAGTTAGGATTGTTCAATCTAAAAGAAGAAACAGCATACTGTTTTTTTTTTAAAATTCCAAAATATAAAGAAGAAGACTTAACATCAAGAGAAAGGAAAATTATACATTGTGAAATATTTAAAAGTGGATTGAACTTTAATAAATACAAATTTGGTGATCCCATTGATCCCTGATTTCCAGAAGAAATGTTATATATATGTTATTTGGCGTGCAGAACTGATAAAAAATATAACATTGGATATTTTCGCTATTCAGAACAAGATTTTTTGAAAAATATAAATATACCAAAATTCTATGATCCCATAACATATTTTTTAAATATTCTTGAAGGTGAGCTAAATTGGATCTTCCCTTCCTACAGATACAACTACATCGAGAGGGCTTGTCTCTCTGTATAGCTGAAGCCGTGGAAAGAAATCAACGGTTACCTCACCCTTCATACGACACATAACTAATCGAGAGGGGCCAAATAGTTTCTGGAGAAGGTTCTGCATTTTCTTTGCTGAGTCTACATTCCTCTAATTCAAGATGCCAAATCCTGAAGCTGACTTATCAATGAAAGTTTCTAAATTATCAATGAAAGATATAGATCGTGAATAATCAAAATATTCTGAATTATCACTGGCAGAACAACTTACACCAATGAAAGATCCTGAAGTTGCATTCGTTGTAAATGATTTTACGTCATACGAACTCAACAAAAATGGTTTCAAATGGCAATACACAAAACCATTAAAACCCAACAATAATACAGTAATAAATATTTTAAAATCTTGAAGAGATGAATTCAAAGAACTCTACGAAGAATGATTGATTGATTTCTTTGATGACATATGTCCTTTTCTCTCTTTTGCTTCGATAAATGTAGCCATTATGGAGCTGGCAAATGTGCTTTTCGATGAAATTAACTGGTCACGAATATTAACCTTTTTTATTGTTGTAAGTCAACTGGCAATCCTGGTTAAAGACGAAGAAAACACTAAATAAACTTGCAGATGTAACTATATCCTATATAACTTCCAATCTTTTAGTGTGGAAAAATAAAATGGGAAAATGGGAAGGTTTCATTCATTTTGCGGAGGAAAGGTATTGAACATTTAATTGTAACTTCAACTTAATTTTATTTACTCAATTATATATATTTATTCAATGCTGCTGCTATGTTGTTAATTCATAAATTTTAAAACAAATTATCTTTTTCATTGTGTCTCTTGCAAACAGAGATCAAACTTATACAGCAGAAAAAGAAAACTACTTCTTAATATAATTACGTCTTCAAAAAATGAATTAAACTAAAAATAGATAATATTGTAGAGAATTAAAATAAAAAATCTCTTCTAAAAAGGCTTTTTGGCTATGGAATCTTAACAAAGAAATTTTATAATCTGATATTGAAGTAAAGAATCAGAGTAGAATCTGAACTGAAGTGAAATGAATCCAAACTGACATATAAACCTAAATGAGATAAAAGTATCTTCTTTCGTAGAATTACATTACTTTACAATACGTTTCTAGTAAGTAATCATAGAAAAGCTTTTGCCAGCAATTACTTTGTGGTTTTAAGCTGTGTTTGGAATCCGGATATTATTGTTCTAAATCTATTCTCCTAAGAGGGTATAACACCTTACTCCCGCTAGTGGCATATTTCAAAAATCGTTATTTTTAGTTTTAGTCTAAAATCGTATTTTATTTTTTGTTTGAACTGTAATATTTCTAATCTTATGACTATGTTATATTTTTTTCCGAAACCTTTTAATTCTGGTTCTAGGGTAGTAGGTAATTATTTGAGTTTGTTCGTCCACACATCTCTTAACGTTGTAAACTTTTTTTTTTAGAAAATCTGATATTGAAGTAAAGAATCAAAGAATAGAATCTGAACTCAACTGAATCCAAAATATAAACCTAAATGAGATACAAGTGAGTATCTTCTTTAGTAGAATTACATTACTTTGCAATAAATTTCTAGTAAGTAATCATAGAAAAGCTTTTGCCTGCAATTACTTTGTGGTTTTAAGCTGTGTTTGGAATCCGGATATTATTGTTCTAAATCTATTCTCCTAAGAGTGTATAACACCTTACTACCGCTAGTGGCATATTTCAAAAATCGTTATATTTAGTTTTAGTCTAAAATCGTATTTTATTTTTTGTTTGAACTGTAATATTTCTAATCTTATGACTATGTTATATTTTTTTCGAAACCTTTTAATTCTGGTTCTAGGGTAGTAGGTAATTATTTGAGTTTGTTGGTCCACACATCTCTTAACGTTGTAAAATTTTTTTTTAGAAAATCTGATATTGAAGTAAAGAATCAAAGAGTAGAATCTGAACTCAACTGAATCCAAAATATAAACCTAAATGAGATACAAGTGAGTATCTTCTTTCGTAGAATTACATTACTTTGCAATAAATTTCTAGTAAGTAATCATAGAAAAGCTTTTGCAAGCAATTACTTTGTGGTTTTAACCTGTGTTTGGAATCCGGATATTATTGTTCTAAATCTATTTTCCTAAGAGGGTAGTAATACGTTACTCCTCCTGGTGGCATATTTCGAAAATCGTTATATTTAGTTTTAGTCACAAACTGTATAACCCTCAACGCTTCCTTAGCTGCTAGTTTTTTTTATGCGAACAGTATTTTTTTTGTTCGAACAGTAATATTTCTATATATTTTTTTCGAAACCTTGTAATTCTGGTTCTAGGGTAGTAGGTAAATATTTGAATGTTTGTCACGTAATAGGGGTCATAATGCTGTCAAACCTGCAAGCCGATAGAGGGTGTCAAATTTCATGCCGTTGTATAGAATGTTTTGAACTGAGTCAAATGATTTTCTGAAATCCAAATAAACAATGTCGAAATTATTTTCTTCATCCAACTCATCAGTGACCCTATCAAACTAATATTAAAAGCATGCAAACCGCATATCGATATTTCACACGTACATTTTTTGTGCGCAAGTTTTAATGTGTGCAAGTTTTCAAATTTTAATGAAATTCCCAATTCTTAAATTCGTGAATTGTGTCGTTACTAGAAGAATATTTTGGTTTGTGTATTTTTAATTTTATGTAAAAAAACTGTCTTGTATGGATCTATGAGAACCTACCTAAGATATTCCTAAGACAAGATACAACTAGAAAGGGACCAAACAACATTTGTCTCCATGTACGGGCAAGCTATTGTTAAGGTGAGCTGTATTGCTGAGCTATACAGCACTATCTTTCCTAAATACGATTACAATTATCGAGACGGCGGCGTTATTAGCATTAGCATTAGCATTAGTAGAGGCATATGATGCAAGAAAGCAAGCTTATTCAGCATCAGCCAAAAAAAAAAAAAAAAACTCACCACTCCCATTTCACCCCTCCGTTCGCTCGAAATACCTGTCCAGTTGAGCCTTAAATTTGTTTAGGCTATCAACTTCAACAACAAGTGATGGAAATCGGTTCCACCAACCAACCACCCGCTGGCCAAAGGCAAACTTCCGCACATCTATCCGACATCCGTCCTTCCTCAATTTGAATTTATGCCCTCTGAGATGATTATTCTGAGCAAGATGAAGAATCCCATTGGCATTGAGCATGCTCAAACCATTCAAAGCCTTATACACCTCTATCAGATCACCTCGCCGGTGCCTAGTCTCCAGACTCTGTAATTTGCAAAACATAAGCCTTTCTTCGTAAAAGCAACACTTTGTTCCATTCACCAATCTTGTTGCCCTTCTCTGTACCCGTTCCAGCAGCTCTACATCCTTCTTGAAATGAGGCCTCCAGACATGTATACAGTGCTCAAGATGTGGCCTAACCATTGCCTTATAAACATGCCTTATATTATGAGCAAATTTAGATTGAAACAAGCATTAATCTTTATTTTGCATTAACATACACAATTATTATATTTACAAATATTGATTTATAAGGATATGTTAACCATTTACATAATCTTCTTCATCCATATTAACAAGCAGTTTAAAATCATTACCCATTTCTTCCCATAACATATTTTTTAAATATTCTTGAAATAATCCGTCCATATAATTTTTCCACAGGGCATCTAAATGAGTAATTTCTGAAATTTTAAGAATTGAAATACAACTTGAATCTCTAGCTGTTAAAATATTGTTAGCTCTTGAAAAACATTCTAATTGACATTCAATGGGATCTATCTTTTCTGATGATACACCTTGACGAATTTCAAAACGACAGTACTCTAATTTAATCCGAACTTTCACAGAAACATTTACGGTATTTTTTTTTCTTGTGAACCATCCAAAAGATCAATCGGATCTAAAGACACTTTCTTCTTTTCACATTAATCATATGAACTAAGTCATAACGTCCAATATGTTTTAACAAAGTAATAAAGATCGTTTTTTCATCCAATCTTGCTTTCTTCATTAGTGCATTAATAAATATTTCTGATTTTAAATTTTGAATTTGATTGATTCATCAAACGTAACATGAATAAGGTTATTAATTTCATCTTTACCCATATGACTTTTGATTCTACAAACTATTTCGTATTCCATAAGATTCAATACTTTCAAAAGTACTCACAAACTGATCTGAGACTTTGCTACAGTTTAGAAAAAATCAGCTGATGTTCTCTATTATATTTGAAAACGAACGCCCTCTATCCTTGAGAATAACGCCCTCTACCCTTGAGAATAACGCTCACTAGGACCCTCTATCCTTGAAAATAACGCCCTCTAACGTTTACACTAGCAAGGCAATTAGATGGAAAAAGATCTTTGTTTGGTATTTTAATTATTATTAGGGACAATTTATTCCATTTTTTTTCTTTTTGGGTTTACAGGGTCTTTGTCCCATGCCAGGTTGCTTCTCTTGGAATCATATAAACATAGAATAGACCAGCAAAAGACCAGCAAAAAGCAAAAAGTAAAGGGATACCGTTTGTATATTAGGCGTATATGGATTTTATTTGAATGTGCCCAAAACATTTTATTGTAGAGAGTTAGCATTGTTCA
This sequence comes from Mastigoproctus giganteus, assembly GCF_048544385.1. Lineage (NCBI taxonomy): Eukaryota > Metazoa > Arthropoda > Arachnida > Uropygi > Thelyphonidae > Mastigoproctus > Mastigoproctus giganteus. The sequence continues at coordinate 281,648 of NW_028328305.1, read as the reverse complement.
ATCTAAAAGAAGAAACAGCATACTGTTTTTTTTTAAAATTCCAAAATATAAAGAAGAAGACTTAACATCAAGAGAAAGGAAAATTATACATTGTGAAATATTTAAAAGTGGATTGAACTTTAATAAATACAAATTTGGTGATCCCATTGATCCCTGATTTCCAGAAGAAATGTTATATATATGTTATTTGGCGTGCAGAACTGATAAAAAATATAACATTGGATATTTTCGCTATTCAGAACAAGATTTTTTGAAAAATATAAATATACCAAAATTCTATGATCCCATAACATATTTTTTAAATATTCTTGAAGGTGAGCTAAATTGGATCTTCCCTTCCTACAGATACAACTACATCGAGAGGGCTTGTCTCTCTGTATAGCTGAAGCCGTGGAAAGAAATCAACGGTTACCTCACCCTTCATACGACACTTATAACTAATCGAGAGGGGCCAAATAGTTTCTGGAGAAGGTTCTGCATTTTCTTTGCTGAGTCTACATTCCTCTAATTCAAGATGCCAAATCCTGAAGCTGACGTATCAATGAAAGTTTCTAAATTATCAATGAAAGATATAGATCGTGAATAATCAAAATATTCTGAATTATCACTGGCAGAACAACTTACACCAATGAAAGATCCTGAAGTTGCATTCGTTGTAAATGATTTTACGTCATACGAACTCAACAAAAATGGTGTCAAATGGCAATACACAAAACCATTAAAACCCATCAATAATACAGTAATAAATATTTTAAAATCTTGAAGAGATGAATTCAAAGAACTCTACGAAGAATGATTGATTGATTTCTTTGATGACATATGTCCTTTTCTCTCTTTTGCTTCGATAAATGTAGCCATTATGGAGCTGGCAAATGTGCTTTTCGATGAAATTAACTGGTCACGAATATTAACCTTTTTTATTGTTGTAAGTCAACTGGCAATCCTGGTTAAAGACGAAGAAAACACTAAATAAACTTGCAGATGTAACTATATCCTATATAACTTCCAATCTTTTAGTGTGGAAAAATAAAATGGGAAAATGGGAAGGTTTCATTCATTTTGCGGAGGAAAGGTATTGAACATTTAATTGTAACTTCAACTTAATTTTATTTACTCAATTATATATATTTATTCAATGCTGCTGCTATGTTGTTAATTCATAAATTTTAAAACAAATTATCTTTTTCATTGTGTCTCTTGCAAACAGAGATCAAACTTATACAGCAGAAAAAGAAAACTAATGCTTAATATAATTACGTCTTCAAAAATGAATTAAACTAAAAATAGATAATATTGTAGAGAATTAAAATAAAAAATCTCTTCTAAAAAGGCTTTTTGGGGATGGAATCTTAACAAAGAAATTTTATAATCTGATATTGAAGTAAAGAATCAGAGTAGAATCTGAACTGAACTGAAATGAATCCAAACTGACATATAAACCTAAATGAGATAGAAGTATCTTCTTTCGTAGAATTACATTACTTTGCAATAAATTTCTAGTAAGTAATCATAGAAAAGCTTTTGCAAGCAATTACTTTGTGGTTTTAACCTGTGTTTGGAATCCGGATATTATTGTTCTAAATCTATTTTCCTAAGAGGGTAGTAATACGTTACTCCCCCTGGTGGCATATTTCGAAAATCGTTATATTTAGTTTTAGTCACAAACTGTATAACCCTCAACGCTTCCTTAGCTGCTAGTTTTTTTTTATGCGAACAGTATTTTTTTTGTTCGAACAGTAATATTTCTATATATTTTTTTCGAAACCTTGTAATTCTGGTTCTAGGGTAGTAGGTAAATATTTGAAAGTTTGTCACGTAATAGGGGTCATAATGCTGTCAAACCTGCAAGCCGATAGAGGGTGTCAAATTTCATGCCGTTGTATAGAATGTTTTGAACTGAGTCAAATGATTTTCTGAAATCCAAATAAACAATGTCGAAATTATTTTCTTCATCCAACTCATCAGTGACCCTATCAAACTAATATTAAAAGCATGCAAACCGCATATCGATATTTCACACGTACATTTTTTGTGCGCAAGTTTTAATGTGTGCAAGTTTTCAAATTTTAATGAAATTCCCAATTCTTAAATTCGTGAATTGTGTCGTTACTAGAAGAATAGTTTGGTTTGTGTATTTTTAATTTTATGTAAAAAAACTGTCTTGTATAGATCTATGAGAACCTACCTAAGATATTCCTTCGACACGATACAACTAGAAAGGGACCAAACAACATTTGTCTCCATGTACGGGCAAGCTATTGTTAAGGTGAGCTGTATTGCTGAGCTATACAGCACTATCTTTCCTAAATACGATTACAATTATCGAGACGGCGGCGTTATTAGCATTAGCATTAGCATTAGTAGAGGCATATGATGCAAGAAAGCAAGCTTATTCAGCATCAGCCAAAAAAAAAAAAAAAACTCACCACTCCCATTTCACCCCTCCGTTCGCTCGAAATACCTGTCCAGTTGAGCCTTAAATTTGTTTAGGCTATCAACTTCAACAACAAGTGATGGAAATCGGTTCCACCAACCAACCACCCGCTGGCCAAAGGCAAACTTCCGCACATCTATCCGACATCCGTCCTTCCTCAATTTGAATTTATGCCCTCTGAGATGATTATTCTGAGCAAGATGAAGAATCCCATTGGCATTGAGCATGCTCAAACCATTCAAAGCCTTATACACCTCTATCAGATCACCTCGCCGGTGCCTAGTCTCCAGACTCTGTAATTTGCAAAACATAAGCCTTTCTTCGTAAGAGCAACACTTTGTTCCATTCACCAATCTTGGTGCCCTTCTCTGTACCCGTTCCAGCAGCTCTACATCCTTCTTGAAATGAGGCCTCCAGACATGTATACAGTGCTCAAGATGTGGCCTAACCATTGCCTTATAAACATGCCTTATATTATGAGCAAATTTAGATTGAAACAAGCATTAATCTTTATTTTGCATTAACATACACAATTATTATATTTACAAATATTGATTTATAAGGATATGTTAACCATTTACATAATCTTCTTCATCCATATTAACAAGCAGTTTAAAATCATTACCCATTTCTTCCCATAACATATTTTTTAAATATTCTTGAAATAATCCGTCCATATAATTTTTCCACAGGGCATCTAAATGAGTAATTTCTGAAAATTTAAGAATTGAAATACAACTTGAATCTCTAGCTGTTAAAATATTGTTAGCTCTTGAAAAACATTCTAATTGACATTCAATGGGATCTATCTTTTCTGATGATACACCTTGACGAATTTCAAAACGACAGTACTCTAATTTAATCCGAACTTTCACAGAAACATTTACGGTATTTTTTTTTCTTGTGAACCATCCAAAAGATCAATCGGATCTAAAGACACTTTCTTCTTTTCACATTAATCATATGAACTAAGTCATAACGTCCAATATGTTTTAACAAAGTAATAAAGATTGTTTTTTCATCCAATCTTGCTTTCTTCATTAGTGCATTAATAAATATTTCTGATTTTAAATTTTGAATTTGATTGATTCATCAAACGTAACATGAATAAGGTTATTAATTTCATCTTTACCCAAATGACTTTTGATTCTACAAACTATTTCGTATTCCATAAGATTCAATACTTTCAAAAGTACTCACAAACTGATCTGAGACTTTGCTACAGTTTAGAAAAAATCAGCTGATGTTCTCTATTATATTTGAAAACGAACGCCCTCTACCCTTGAGAATAACGCCCTCTACCCTTGAGAATAACGCTCACTAGGACCCTCTATCCTTGAAAATAACGCCCTCTAACGTTTACACTAGCAAGGCAATTAGATGGAAAAAGATCTTTTTTTGGTATTTTAATTATTATTAGGGACAATTTATTCCATTTTTTTTCTTTTTGGGTTTACAGGGTCTTTGCCCCATGCCAGGTTGCTTCTCTTGGAATCATATAAACATAGAATAGACCAGCAAAAAGCAAAAAGTAAATGGATAACGTTTGTATATTAGGCGTATATGGATTTTATTTGAATGTGCCCAAAACATTTTATTGTAGAGAGTTAGCATTGTTCAATCTAAAAGAAGAAACAGCATACTGTTTTTTATTTAAAATTCCAAAATATAAAGAAGAAGACTTAACATCAAGAGAAAGGAAAATTATACGTTGTGAAATATTTAAAAGTGGATTGAACTTTAATAATTACAAATTTGGTGATCCGATTGATCCCTGATTTCCTGAAGAAATGTTATATAATAGTTATTTGGCGTGGAGAACTGATAAAAAATATAACATTGGATATTTTCGCTATTCAGAACAAGAATTTTTGAAAAATATAAATATACCAAAATTCTATGATCCCGTAACATATTTTTTAAATATTCTTGAAGGTGAGCTAAATTGGATCTTCCCTTCCTACAGATACAACTACATCGAGAGGGCTTGTCTCTCTGTATAGCTGAAGCTGTGGAAAGAAATCAACGGTTACCTCACCCTTCATACGACACTTATAACTAATCGAGAGGGGCCAAATAGTTTCTGGAGAAGGTTCTGCATTTTCTTTGCTGAGTCTACATTCCTCTAATTCAAGATGCAAAATCCTGAAGCTGACTTATCAATGAAAGTTTCTAAATTATCAATGAAAGATATAGATCATGAATAATCAAAAGATTCTGAATTATCACTGGCAGAACAACTTACACCAATGAAAGATCCTGAAGTTGCATTCGTTGTAAATGATTTTACGTCATACGAACTCAACAAAAATGGTGTCAAATGGCAGTACACAAAACCATTAAAACCCATCAATAATACAGTAATAAATATTTTAAAATCTTGAAGAGATGAATTCAAAGAACTCTACGAAGAATGATTGATTGATTTCTTTGATGACATATGTCCTTTTCTCTCTTTTGCTTCGATAAATGTAGCCATTATGGAGCTGGCAAATGTGCTTTTCGATGAAATTAACTGGTCACGAATATTAACCTTTTTTATTGTTGTAAGTCAACTGGCAATCCTGGTTAAAGACGAAGAAAACACTAAATAAACTTGCAGATGTAACTATATCCTATATAACTTCCAATCTTTTAGTGTGGAAAAATAAAATGGGAAAATGGGAAGGTTTCATTCATTTTGCGGAGGAAAGGTATTGAACATTTAATTGTAACTTCAACTTAATTTTATTTACTCAATTATATATATTTATTCAATGCTGCTGCTATGTTGTTAATTCATAAATTTTAAAACAAATTATCTTTTTCATTGTGTCTCTTGCAAACAGAGATCAAACTTATACAGCAGAAAAAGAAAACTAATTCTTAATATAATTACGTCTTCAAAAAATGAATTAAACTAAAAATAGATAATATTGTAGAGAATTAAAATAAAAAATCTCTTCTAAAAAGGCTTTTTGGCTATGGAATCTTAACAAAGAAATTTTATAATCTGATATTGAAGTAAAGAATCAGAGTAGAATCTGAACTGAAGTGAAATGAATCCAAACTGACATATAAACCTAAATGAGATAAAAGTATCTTCTTTCGTAGAATTACATTACTTTACAATACGTTTCTAGTAAGTAATCATAGAAAAGCTTTTGCCAGCAATTACTTTGTGGTTTTAAGCTGTGTTTGGAATCCGGATATTATTGTTCTAAATCTATTCTCCTAAGAGGGTATAACACCTTACTCCCGCTAGTGGCATATTTCAAAAATCGTTATTTTTAGTTTTAGTCTAAAATCGTATTTTATTTTTTGTTTGAACTGTAATATTTCTAATCTTATGACTATCTTATATTTTTTTCCGAAACCTTTTAATTCTGGTTCTAGGGTAGTAGGTAATTATTTGAGTTTGTTGGTCCACACATCTCAACGTTGTAAAATTTTTTTTTAGAAAATCTGATATTGAAGTAAAGAATCAAAGAGTAGAATCTGAACTCAACTGAATCCAAAATATAAACCTAAATGAGATACAAGTGAGTATCTTCTTTCGTAGAATTACATTACTTTGCAATAAATTTCTAGTAAGTAATCATAGAAAAGCTTTTGCAAGCAATTACTTTGTGGTTTTAACCTGTGTTTGGAATCCGGATATTATTGTTCTAAATCTATTTTCCTAAGAGGGTAGTAATACGTTACTCCCCCTGGTGGCATATTTCGAAAATCGTTATATTTAGTTTTAGTCACAAACTGTATAACCCTCAACGCTTCCTTAGCTGCTAGTTTTTTTTTATGCGAACAGTATTTTTTTTGTTCGAACAGTAATATTTCTATATATTTTTTTCGAAACCTTGTAATTCTGGTTCTAGGGTAGTAGGTAAATATTTGAAAGTTTGTCACGTAATAGGGGTCATAATGCTGTCAAACCTGCAAGCCGATAGAGGGTGTCAAATTTCATGCCGTTGTATAGAATGTTTTGAACTGAGTCAAATGATTTTCTGAAATCCAAATAAACAATGTCGAAATTATTTTCTTCATCCAACTCATCAGTGACCCTATCAAACTAATATTAAAAGCATGCAAACCGCATATCGATATTTCACACGTACATTTTTTGTGCGCAAGTTTTAATGTGTGCAAGTTTTCAAATTTTAATGAAATTCCCAATTCTTAAATTCGTGAATTGTGTCGTTACTAGAAGAATAGTTTGGTTTGTGTATTTTTAATTTTATGTAAAAAAACTGTCTTGTATAGATCTATGAGAACCTACCTAAGATATTCCTTAGACACGATACAACTAGAAAGGGACCAAACAACATTTGTCTCCATGTACGGGCAAGCTATTGTTAAGGTGAGCTGTATTGCTGAGCTATACAGCACTATCTTTCCTAAATACGATTACAATTATCGAGACGGCGGCGTTATTAGCATTAGCATTAGCATTAGTAGAGGCATATGATGCAAGAAAGCAAGCTTATTCAGCATCAGCCAAAAAAAAAAAAAAAAACTCACCACTCCCATTTCACCCCTCCGTTCGCTCGAAATACCTGTCCAGTTGAGCCTTAAATTTGTTTAGGCTATCAACTTCAACAACAAGTGATGGAAATCGGTTCCACCAACCAACCACCCGCTGGCCAAAGGCAAACTTCCGCACATCTATCCGACATCCGTCCTTCCTCAATTTGAATTTATGCCCTCTGAGATGATTATTCTGAGCAAGATGAAGAATCCCATTGGCATTGAGCATGCTCAAACCATTCAAAGCCTTATACACCTCTATCAGATCACCTCGCCGGTGCCTAGTCTCCAGACTCTGTAATTTGCAAAACATAAGCCTTTCTTCGTAAGAGCAACACTTTGTTCCATTCACCAATCTTGGTGCCCTTCTCTGTACCCGTTCCAGCAGCTCTACATCCTTCTTGAAATGAGGCCTCCAGACATGTATACAGTGCTCAAGATGTGGCCTAACCATTGCCTTATAAACATGCCTTATATTATGAGCAAATTTAGATTGAAACAAGCATTAATCTTTATTTTGCATTAACATACACAATTATTATATTTACAAATATTGATTTATAAGGATATGTTAACCATTTACATAATCTTCTTCATCCATATTAACAAGCAGTTTAAAATCATTACCCATTTCTTCCCATAACATATTTTTTAAATATTCTTGAAATAATCCGTCCATATAATTTTTCCACAGGGCATCTAAATGAGTAATTTCTGAAAATTTAAGAATTGAAATACAACTTGAATCTCTAGCTGTTAAAATATTGTTAGCTCTTGAAAAACATTCTAATTGACATTCAATGGGATCTATCTTTTCTGATGATACACCTTGACGAATTTCAAAACGACAGTACTCTAATTTAATCCGAACTTTCACAGAAACATTTACGGTATTTTCTTTTCTTGTGAACCATCCAAAAGATCAATCGGATCTAAAGACACTTTCTTCTTTTCACATTAATCATATGAACTAAGTCATAACGTCCAATATGTTTTAACAAAGTAATAAAGATTGTTTTTTCATCCAATCTTGCTTTCTTCATTAGTGCATTAATAAATATTTCTGATTTTAAATTTTGAATTTGATTGATTCATCAAACGTAACATGAATAAGGTTATTAATTTCATCTTTACCCAAATGACTTTTGATTCTACAAACTATTTCGTATTCCATAAGATTCAATACTTTCAAAAGTACTCACAAACTGATCTGAGACTTTGCTACAGTTTAGAAAAAATCAGCTGATGTTCTCTATTATATTTGAAAACGAACGCCCTCTACCCTTGAGAATAACGCCCTCTACCCTTGAGAATAACGCTCACTAGGACCCTCTATCCTTGAAAATAACGCCCTCTAACGTTTACACTAGCAAGGCAATTAGATGGAAAAGATCTTTTTTTGGTATTTTAATTATTATTAGGGACAATTTATTCCATTTTTTTTCTTTTTGGGTTTACAGGGTCTTTGCCCCATGCCAGGTTGCTTCTCTTGGAATCATATAAACATAGAATAGACCAGCAAAAAGCAAAAAGTAAATGGATAACGTTTGTATATTAGGCGTATATGGATTTTATTTGAATGTGCCCAAAACATTTTATTGTAGAGAGTTAGCATTGTTCAATCTAAAAGAAGAAACAGCATACTGTTTTTTATTTAAAATTCCAAAATATAAAGAAGAAGACTTAACATCAAGAGAAAGGAAAATTATACGTTGTGAAATATTTAAAAGTGGATTGAACTTTAATAATTACAAATTTGGTGATCCGATTGATCCCTGATTTCCTGAAGAAATGTTATATAATAGTTATTTGGCGTGGAGAACTGATAAAAAATATAACATTGGATATTTTCGCTATTCAGAACAAGAATTTTTGAAAAATATAAATATACCAAAATTCTATGATCCCATAACATATTTTTTTAAATATTCTTGAAGGTGAGCTAAATTGGATCTTCCCTTCCTACAGATACAACTACATCGAGAGGGCTTGTCTCTCTGTATAGCTGAAGCTGTGGAAAGAAATCAACGGTTACCTCACCCTTCATACGACACTTATAACTAATCGAGAGGGGCCAAATAGTTTCTGGAGAAGGTTCTGCATTTTCTTTGCTGAGTCTACATTCCTCTAATTCAAGATGCAAAATCCTGAAGCTGACTTATCAATGAAAGTTTCTAAATTATCAATGAAAGATATAGATCGTGAATAATCAAAAGATTCTGAATTATCACTGGCAGAACAACTTACACCAATGAAAGATCCTGAAGTTGCATTCGTTGTAAATGATTTTACGTCATACGAACTCAACAAAAATGGTGTCAAATGGCAATACACAAAACCATTAAAACCCATCAATAATACAGTAATAAATATTTTAAAATCTTGAAGAGATGAATTCAAAGAACTCTACGAAGAATGATTGATTGATTTCTTTGATGACATATGTCCTTTTCTCTCTTTTGCTTCGATAAATGTAGCCATTATGGAGCTGGCAAATGTGCTTTTCGATGAAATTAACTGGTCACGAATATTAACCTTTTTTATTGTTGTAAGTCAACTGGCAATCCTGGTTAAAGACGAAGAAAACACTAAATAAACTTGCAGATGTAACTATATCCTATATAACTTCCAATCTTTTAGTGTGGAAAAATAAAATGGGAAAATGGGAAGGTTTCATTCATTTTGCGGAGGAAAGGTATTGAACATTTAATTGTAACTTCAACTTAATTTTATTTACTCAATTATATATATTTATTCAATGCTGCTGCTATGTTGTTAATTCATAAATTTTAAAACAAATTATCTTTTTCATTGTGTCTCTTGCAAACAGAGATCAAACTTATACAGCAGAAAAAGAAAACTAATTCTTAATATAATTACGTCTTCAAAAAATGAATTAAACTAAAAATAGATAATATTGTAGAGAATTAAAATAAAAAATCTCTTCTAAAAAGGCTTTTTGGCTATGGAATCTTAACAAAGAAATTTTATAATCTGATATTGAAGTAAAGAATCAGAGTAGAATCTGAACTGAAGTGAAATGAATCCAAACTGACATATAAACCTAAATGAGATAAAAGTATCTTCTTTCGTAGAATTACATTACTTTACAATACGTTTCTAGTAAGTAATCATAGAAAAGCTTTTGCCAGCAATTACTTTGTGGTTTTAAGCTGTGTTTGGAATCCGGATATTATTGTTCTAAATCTATTCTCCTAAGAGGGTATAACACCTTACTCCCGCTAGTGGCATATTTCAAAAATCGTTATTTTTAGTTTTAGTCTAAAATCGTATTTTATTTTTTGTTTGAACTGTAATATTTCTAATCTTATGACTATCTTATATTTTTTTCCGAAACCTTTTAATTCTGGTTCTAGGGTAGTAGGTAATTATTTGAGTTTGTTCGTCCACACATCTCTTAACGTTGTAAACTTTTTTTTTTAGAAAATCTGATATTGAAGTAAAGAATCAAAGAATAGAATCTGAACTCAACTGAATCCAAAATATAAACCTAAATGAGATACAAGTGAGTATCTTCTTTAGTAGAATTACATTACTTTGCAATAAATTTCTAGTAAGTAATCATAGAAAAGCTTTTGCCTGCAATTACTTTGTGGTTTTAAGCTGTGTTTGGAATCCGGATATTATTGTTCTAAATCTATTCTCCTAAGAGTGTATAACACCTTACTACCGCTAGTGGCATATTTCAAAAATCGTTATATTTAGTTTTAGTCTAAAATCGTATTTTATTTTGTGTTTGAACTGTAATATTTCTAATCTTATGACTATGTTATATTTTTTTCGAAACCTTTTAATTCTGGTTCTAGGGTAGTAGGTAATTATTTGAGTTTGTTGGTCCACACATCTCTTAACGTTGTAAAATTTTTTTTTAGAAAATCTGATATTGAAGTAAAGAATCAAAGAGTAGAATCTGAACTCAACTGAATCCAAAATATAAACCTAAATGAGATACAAGTGAGTATCTTCTTTCGTAGAATTACATTACTTTGCAATAAATTTCTAGTAAGTAATCATAGAAAAGCTTTTGCAAGCAATTACTTTGTGGTTTTAACCTGTGTTTGGAATCCGGATATTATTGTTCTAAATCTATTTTCCTAAGAGGGTAGTAATACGTTACTCCCCCTGGTGGCATATTTCGAAAATCGTTATATTTAGTTTTAGTCACAAACTGTATAACCCTCAACGCTTCCTTAGCTGCTAGTTTTTTTTATGCGAACAGTATTTTTTTTGTTCGAACAGTAATATTTCTATATATTTTTTTCGAAACCTTGTAATTCTGGTTCTAGGGTAGTAGGTAAATATTTGAATGTTTGTCACGTAATAGGGGTCATAATGCTGTCAAACCTGCAAGCCGATAGAGGGTGTCAAATTTCATGCCGTTGTATAGAATGTTTTGAACTGAGTCAAATGATTTTCTGAAATCCAAATAAACAATGTCGAAATTATTTTCTTCATCCAACTCATCAGTGACCCTATCAAACTAATATTAAAAGCATGCAAACCGCATATCGATATTTCACACGTACATTTTTTGTGCGCAAGTTTTAATGTGTGCAAGTTTTCAAATTTTAATGAAATTCCCAATTCTTAAATTCGTGAATTGTGTCCTTACTAGAAGAATAGTTTGGTTTGTGTATTTTTAATTTTATGTAAAAAAACTGTCTTGTACGGATCTATGAGAACCTACCTAAGATATTCCTAAGACACGATACAACTAGAAAGGGACCAAACAACATTTGTCTCCATGTACGGGCAAGCTATTGTTAAGGTGAGCTGTATTGCTGAGCTATACAGCACTATCTTTCCTAAATACGATTACAATTATCGAGACGGCGGCGTTATTAGCATTAGCATTAGCATTAGTAGAGGCATATGATGCAAGAAAGCAAGCTTATTCAGCATCAGCCAAAAAAAAAAAAAAAAAACTCACCACTCCCCTTTCACACCTCCGTTCGCTCGAAATACCTGTCCAGTTGAGCCTTAAATTTGTTTAGGCTATCAACTTCAAAAACAAGTGATGGAAATCGGTTCCACCAACCAAACACCCGCTGGCCAAAGGCAAACTTCAGCACATCTATCCGACATCCGTCCTTCCTCAATTTGAATTTATGCCCTCTGAGATGATTATTCTGAGCAAGATGAAGAATCCCATTGTTATTGAGCATGCTCAAACCATTCAAAGCCTTATACACCTCTATCAGATCACCTCGCCGGTGCCTAGTCTCCAGACTCTGTAATTTGCAAAACATAAGCCTTTCTTCGTAAGAGCAACACTTTGTTCCATTCACCAATCTTGTTGCCCTTCTCTGTACCCGTTCCAGCAGCTCTACATCCTTCTTGAAATGAGGCCTCCAGACATGTATACAGTGCTCAAGATGTGGCCTAACCATTGCCTTATAAACATGCCTTATATTATGAGCAAATTTAGATTGAAACAAGCATTAATCTTTATTTTGCATTAACATACACAATTATTATATTTACAAATATTGATTTATAAGGATATGTTAACCATTTACATAATCTTCTTCATCCATATTAACAAGCAGTTTAAAATCATTACCCATTTCTTCCCATAACATATTTTTTAAATATTCTTGAAATAATCCGTCCATATAATTTTTCCACAGGGCATCTAAATGAGTAATTTCTGAAAATTTAAGAATTGAAATACAACTTGAATCTCTAGCTGTTAAAATATTGTTAGCTCTTGAAAAACATTCTAATTGACATTCAATGGGATCTATCTTTTCTGATGATACACCTTGACGAATTTCAAAACGACAGTACTCTAATTTAATCCGAACTTTCACAGAAACATTTACGGTATTTTTTTTTCTTGTGAACCATCCAAAAGATCAATCGGATCTAAAGACACTTTCTTCTTTTCACATTAATCATATGAACTAAGTCATAACGTCCAATATGTTTTAACAAAGTAATAAAGATCGTTTTTTCATCCAATCTTGCTTTCTTCATTAGTGCATTAATAAATATTTCTGATTTTAAATTTTGAATTTGATTGATTCATCAAACGTAACATGAATAAGGTTATTAATTTCATCTTTACCCAAATGACTTTTGATTCTACAAACTATTTCGTATTCCATAAGATTCAATACTTTCAAAAGTACTCACAAACTGATCTGAGACTTTGCTACAGTTTAGAAAAAATCAGCTGATGTTCTCTATTATATTTGAAAACGAACGCCCTCTATCCTTGAGAATAACGCCCTCTACCCTTGAGAATAACGCTCACTAGGACCCTCTATCCTTGAAAATAACGCCCTCTAACGTTTACACCAGCAAGGCAATTAGATGGAAAAAGATCTTTTTTTGGTATTTTAATTATTATTAGGGACAATTTATTCCATTTTTTTTCTTTTTGGGTTTACAGGGTCTTTGCCCCATGCCAGGTTGCTTCTCTTGGAATCATATAAACATAGAATAGACCAGCAAAAAGCAAAAAGTAAATGGATAACGTTTGTATATTAGGCGTATATGGATTTTATTTGAATGTGCCCAAAACATTTTATTGTAGAGAGTTAGCATTGTTCAATCTAAAAGAAGAAACAGCATACTGTTTTTTATTTAAAATTCCAAAATATAAAGAAGAAGACTTAACATCAAGAGAAAGGAAAATTATACGTTGTGAAATATTTAAAAGTGGATTGAACTTTAATAATTACAAATTTGGTGATCCGATTGATCCCTGATTTCCTGAAGAAATGTTATATAATAGTTATTTGGCGTGGAGAACTGATAAAAAATATAACATTGGATATTTTCGCTATTCAGAACAAGAATTTTTGAAAAATATAAATATACCAAAATTCTATGATCCCATAACATATTTTTTAAATATTCTTGAAGGTGAGCTAAATTGGATCTTCCCTTCCTACAGATACAACTACATCGAGAGGGCTTGTCTCTCTGTATAGCTGAAGCTGTGGAAAGAAATCAACGGTTACCTCACCCTTCATACGACACTTATAACTAATCGAGAGGGGCCAAATAGTTTCTGGAGAAGGTTCTGCATTTTCTTTGCTGAGTCTACATTCCTCTAATTCAAGATGCAAAATCCTGAAGCTGACTTATCAATGAAAGTTTCTAAATTATCAATGAAAGATATAGATCGTGAATAATCAAAAGATTCTGAATTATCACTGGCAGAACAACTTACACCAATGAAAGATCCTGAAGTTGCATTCGTTGTAAATGATTTTACGTCATACGAACTCAACAAAAATGGTGTCAAATGGCAATACACAAAACCATTAAAACCCATCAATAATACAGTAATAAATATTTTAAAATCTTGAAGAGATGAATTCAAAGAACTCTACGAAGAATGATTGATTGATTTCTTTGATGACATATGTCCTTTTCTCTCTTTTGCTTCGATAAATGTAGCCATTATGGAGCTGGCAAATGTGCTTTTCGATGAAATTAACTGGTCACGAATATTAACCTTTTTTATTGTTGTAAGTCAACTGGCAATCCTGGTTAAAGACGAAGAAAACACTAAATAAACTTGCAGATGTAACTATATCCTATATAACTTCCAATCTTTTAGTGTGGAAAAATAAAATGGGAAAATGGGAAGGTTTCATTCATTTTGCGGAGGAAAGGTATTGAACATTTAATTGTAACTTCAACTTAATTTTATTTACTCAATTATATATATTTATTCAATGCTGCTGCTATGTTGTTAATTCATAAATTTTAAAACAAATTATCTTTTTCATTGTGTCTCTTGCAAACAGAGATCAAACTTATACAGCAGAAAAAGAAAACTAATTCTTAATATAATTACGTCTTCAAAAAATGAATTAAACTAAAAATAGATAATATTGTAGAGAATTAAAATAAAAAATCTCTTCTAAAAAGGCTTTTTGGCTATGGAATCTTAACAAAGAAATTTTATAATCTGATATTGAAGTAAAGAATCAGAGTAGAATCTGAACTGAAGTGAAATGAATCCAAACTGACATATAAACCTAAATGAGATAAAAGTATCTTCTTTCGTAGAATTACATTACTTTACAATACGTTTCTAGTAAGTAATCATAGAAAAGCTTTTGCCAGCAATTACTTTGTGGTTTTAAGCTGTGTTTGGAATCCGGATATTATTGTTCTAAATCTATTCTCCTAAGAGGGTATAACACCTTACTCCCGCTAGTGGCATATTTCAAAAATCGTTATTTTTAGTTTTAGTCTAAAATCGTATTTTATTTTTTGTTTGAACTGTAATATTTCTAATCTTATGACTATGTTATATTTTTTTCCGAAACCTTTTAATTCTGGTTCTAGGGTAGTAGGTAATTATTTGAGTTTGTTCGTCCACACATCTCTTAACGTTGTAAACTTTTTTTTTTAGAAAATCTGATATTGAAGTAAAGAATCAAAGAATAGAATCTGAACTCAACTGAATCCAAAATATAAACCTAAATGAGATACAAGTGAGTATCTTCTTTAGTAGAATTACATTACTTTGCAATAAATTTCTAGTAAGTAATCATAGAAAAGCTTTTGCCTGCAATTACTTTGTGGTTTTAAGCTGTGTTTGGAATCCGGATATTATTGTTCTAAATCTATTCTCCTAAGAGTGTATAACACCTTACTACCGCTAGTGGCATATTTCAAAAATCGTTATATTTAGTTTTAGTCTAAAATCGTATTTTATTTTGTGTTTGAACTGTAATATTTCTAATCTTATGACTATGTTATATTTTTTTCGAAACCTTTTAATTCTGGTTCTAGGGTAGTAGGTAATTATTTGAGTTTGTTGGTCCACACATCTCTTAAAGTTGTAAAATTTTTTTTTAGAAAATCTGATATTGAAGTAAAGAATCAAAGAGTAGAATCTGAACTCAACTGAATCCAAAATATAAACCTAAATGAGATACAAGTGAGTATCTTCTTTCGTAGAATTACATTACTTTGCAATAAATTTCTAGTAAGTAATCATAGAAAAGCTTTTGCAAGCAATTACTTTGTGGTTTTAACCTGTGTTTGGAATCCGGATATTATTGTTCTAAATCTATTTTCCTAAGAGGGTAGTAATACGTTACTCCCCCTGGTGGCATATTTCGAAAATCGTTATATTTAGTTTTAGTCACAAACTGTATAACCCTCAACGCTTCCTTAGCTGCTAGTTTTTTTTTATGCGAACAGTATTTTTTTTGTTCGAACAGTAATATTTCTATATATTTTTTTCGAAACCTTGTAATTCTGGTTCTAGGGTAGTAGGTAAATATTTGAAAGTTTGTCACGTAATAGGGGTCATAATGCTGTCAAACCTGCAAGCCGATAGAGGGTGTCAAATTTCATGCCGTTGTATAGAATGTTTTGAACTGAGTCAAATGATTTTCTGAAATCCAAATAAACAATGTCGAAATTATTTTCTTCATCCAACTCATCAGTGACCCTATCAAACTAATATTAAAAGCATGCAAACCGCATATCGATATTTCACACGTAAATTTTTTGTGCGCAAGTTTTAATGTGTGCAAGTTTTCAAATTTTAATGAAATTCCCAATTCTTAAATTCGTGAATTGTGTCGTTACTAGAAGAATAGTTTGGTTTGTGTATTTTTAATTTTATGTAAAAAAACTGTCTTGTATAGATCTATGAGAACCTACCTAAGATATTCCTTAGACACGATACAACTAGAAAGGGACCAAACAACATTTGTCTCCATGTACGGGCAAGCTATTGTTAAGGTGAGCTGTATTGCTGAGCTATACAGCACTATCTTTCCTAAATACGATTACAATTATCGAGACGGCGGCGTTATTAGCATTAGCATTAGCATTAGTAGAGGCATATGATGCAAGAAAGCAAGCTTATTCAGCATCAGCCAAAAAAAAAAAAAAAAACTCACCACTCCCATTTCACCCCTCCGTTCGCTCGAAATACCTGTTCAGTTGAGCCTTAAATTTGTTTAGGCTATCAACTTCAACAAAAGTGATGGAAATCGGTTCCACCAACCAACCACCCGCTGGCCAAAGGCAAACTTCCGCACATCTATCCGACATCCGTCCTTCCTCAATTTGAATTTATGCCCTCTGAGATGATTATTCTGAGCAAGATGAAGAATCCCATTGGCATTGAGCATGCTCAAACCATTCAAAGCCTTATACACCTCTATCAGATCACCTCGCCGGTGCCTAGTCTCCAGACTCTGTAATTTGCAAAACATAAGCCTTTCTTCGTAAGAGCAACACTTTGTTCCATTCACCAATCTTGGTGCCCTTCTCTGTACCCGTTCCAGCAGCTCTACATCCTTCTTGAAATGAGGCCTCCAGACATGTATACAGTGCTCAAGATGTGGCCTAACCATTGCCTTATAAACATGCCTTATATTATGAGCAAATTTAGATTGAAACAAGCATTAATCTTTATTTTGCATTAACATACACAATTATTATATTTACAAATATTGATTTATAAGGATATGTTAACCATTTACATAATCTTCTTCATCCATATTAACAAGCAGTTTAAAATCATTACCCATTTCTTCCCATAACATATTTTTTAAATATTCTTGAAATAATCCGTCCATATAATTTTTCCACAGGGCATCTAAATGAGTAATTTCTGAAAATTTAAGAATTGAAATACAACTTGAATCTCTAGCTGTTAAAATATTGTTAGCTCTTGAAAAACATTCTAATTGACATTCAATGGGATCTATCTTTTCTGATGATACACCTTGACGAATTTCAAAACGACAGTACTCTAATTTAATCCGAACTTTCACAGAAACATTTACGGTATTTTTTTTTCTTGTGAACCATCCAAAAGATCAATCGGATCTAAAGACACTTTCTTCTTTTCACATTAATCATATGAACTAAGTCATAACGTCCAATATGTTTTAACAAAGTAATAAAGATCGTTTTTTCATCCAATCTTGCTTTCTTCATTAGTGCATTAATAAATATTTCTGATTTTAAATTTTGAATTTGATTGATTCATCAAACGTAACATGAATAAGGTTATTAATTTCATCTTTACCCAAATGACTTTTGATTCTACAAACTATTTCGTATTCCATAAGATTCAATACTTTCAAAAGTACTCACAAACTGATCTGAGACTTTGCTACAGTTTAGAAAAAATCAGCTGATGTTCTCTATTATATTTGAAAACGAACGCCCTCTATCCTTGAGAATAACGCCCTCTACCCTTGAGAATAACGCTCACTAGGACACTCTATCCTTGAAAATAACGCCCTCTAACATTTACACTAGCAAGGGAATTAGATGGAAAAAGATCTTTTTTTTGGTATTTTAATTATTATTAGGGACAATTTATTCCATTTTTTTTCTTTTTGGGTTTACAGGGTCTTTGTCCCATGCCAGGTTGCTTCTCTTGGAATCATATAAACATAGAATAGACCAGCAAAAGACCAGCAAAAAGCAAAAAGTAAAGGGATACCGTTTGTATATTAGGCGTATATGGATTTTATTTGAATGTGCCCAAAACATTTTATTGTAGAGAGTTAGCATTGTTCAATCTAAAAGAAGAAACAGCATACTGTTTTTTTTTTAAAATTCCAAAATATAAAGAAGAAGACTTAACATCAAGAGAAAGGAAAATTATACATTGTGAAATATTTAAAAGTGGATTGAACTTTAATAAATACAAATTTGGTGATCCCATTGATCCCTGATTTCCAGAAGAAATGTTATATATATGTTATTTGGCGTGCAGAACTGATAAAAAATATAACATTGGATATTTTCGCTATTCAGAACAAGATTTTTTGAAAAATATAAATATACCAAAATTCTATGATCCCATAACATATTTTTTAAATATTCTTGAAGGTGAGCTAAATTGGATCTTCCCTTCCTACAGATACAACTACATCGAGAGGGCTTGTCTCTCTGTATAGCTGAAGCTGTGGAAAGAAATCAACGGTTACCTCACCCTTCATACGACACTTATAACTAATCGAGAGGGGCCAAATAGTTTCTGGAGAAGGTTCTGCATTTTCTTTGCTGAGTCTACATTCCTCTAATTCAAGATGCAAAATCCTGAAGCTGACTTATCAATGAAAGTTTCTAAATTATCAATGAAAGATATAGATCGTGAATAATCAAAAGATTCTGAATTATCACTGGCAGAACAACTTACACCAATGAAAGATCCTGAAGTTGCATTCGTTGTAAATGATTTTACGTCATACGAACTCAACAAAAATGGTGTCAAATGGCAATACACAAAACCATTAAAACCCATCAATAATACAGTAATAAATATTTTAAAATCTTGAAGAGATGAATTCAAAGAACTCTACGAAGAATGATTGATTGATTTCTTTGATGACATATGTCCTTTTCTCTCTTTTGCTTCGATAAATGTAGCCATTATGGAGCTGGCAAATGTGCTTTTCGATGAAATTAACTGGTCACGAATATTAACCTTTTTTATTGTTGTAAGTCAACTGGCAATCCTGGTTAAAGACGAAGAAAACACTAAATAAACTTGCAGATGTAACTATATCCTATATAACTTCCAATCTTTTAGTGTGGAAAAATAAAATGGGAAAATGGGAAGGTTTCATTCATTTTGCGGAGGAAAGGTATTGAACATTTAATTGTAACTTCAACTTAATTTTATTTACTCAATTATATATATTTATTCAATGCTGCTGCTATGTTGTTAATTCATAAATTTTAAAACAAATTATCTTTTTCATTGTGTCTCTTGCAAACAGAGATCAAACTTATACAGCAGAAAAAGAAAACTAATTCTTAATATAATTACGTCTTCAAAAAATGAATTAAACTAAAAATAGATAATATTGTAGAGAATTAAAATAAAAAATCTCTTCTAAAAAGGCTTTTTGGCTATGGAATCTTAACAAAGAAATTTTATAATCTGATATTGAAGTAAAGAATCAGAGTAGAATCTGAACTGAAGTGAAATGAATCCAAACTGACATATAAACCTAAATGAGATAAAAGTATCTTCTTTCGTAGAATTACATTACTTTACAATACGTTTCTAGTAAGTAATCATAGAAAAGCTTTTGCCAGCAATTACTTTGTGGTTTTAAGCTGTGTTTGGAATCCGGATATTATTGTTCTAAATCTATTCTCCTAAGAGGGTATAACACCTTACTCCCGCTAGTGGCATATTTCAAAAATCGTTATTTTTAGTTTTAGTCTAAAATCGTATTTTATTTTTTGTTTGAACTGTAATATTTCTAATCTTATGACTATGTTATATTTTTTTCCGAAACCTTTTAATTCTGGTTCTAGGGTAGTAGGTAATTATTTGAGTTTGTTCGTCCACACATCTCTTAACGTTGTAAACTTTTTTTTTTAGAAAATCTGATATTGAAGTAAAGAATCAAAGAATAGAATCTGAACTCAACTGAATCCAAAATATAAACCTAAATGAGATACAAGTGAGTATCTTCTTTAGTAGAATTACATTACTTTGCAATAAATTTCTAGTAAGTAATCATAGAAAAGCTTTTGCCTGCAATTACTTTGTGGTTTTAAGCTGTGTTTGGAATCCGGATATTATTGTTCTAAATCTATTCTCCTAAGAGTGTATAACACCTTACTACCGCTAGTGGCATATTTCAAAAATCGTTATATTTAGTTTTAGTCTAAAATCGTATTTTATTTTGTGTTTGAACTGTAATATTTCTAATCTTATGACTATGTTATATTTTTTTCGAAACCTTTTAATTCTGGTTCTAGGGTAGTAGGTAATTATTTGAGTTTGTTGGTCCACACATCTCTTAACGTTGTAAAATTTTTTTTTAGAAAATCTGATATTGAAGTAAAGAATCAAAGAGTAGAATCTGAACTCAACTGAATCCAAAATATAAACCTAAATGAGATACAAGTGAGTATCTTCTTTCGTAGAATTACATTACTTTGCAATAAATTTCTAGTAAGTAATCATAGAAAAGCTTTTGCAAGCAATTACTTTGTGGTTTTAACCTGTGTTTGGAATCCGGATATTATTGTTCTAAATCTATTTTCCTAAGAGGGTAGTAATACGTTACTCCCCCTGGTGGCATATTTCGAAAATCGTTATATTTAGTTTTAGTCACAAACTGTATAACCCTCAACGCTTCCTTAGCTGCTAGTTTTTTTTTATGCGAACAGTATTTTTTTTGTTCGAACAGTAATATTTCTATATATTTTTTTGAAACCTTGTAATTCTGGTTCTAGGGTAGTAGGTAAATATTTGAAAGTTTGTCACGTAATAGGGGTCATAATGCTGTCAAACCTGCAAGCCGATAGAGGGTGTCAAATTTCATGCCGTTGTATAGAATGTTTTGAACTGAGTCAAATGATTTTCTGAAATCCAAATAAACAATGTCGAAATTATTTTCTTCATCCAACTCATCAGTGACCCTATCAAACTAATATTAAAAGCATGCAAACCGCATATCGATATTTCACACGTAAAGTTTTTGTGCGCAAGTTTTAATGTGTGCAAGTTTTCAAATTTTAATGAAATTCCCAATTCTTAAATTCGTGAATTGTGTCGTTACTAGAAGAATAGTTTGGTTTGTGTATTTTTAATTTTTTGTAAAAAAACTGTCTTGTATAGATCTATGAGAACCTACCTAAGATATTCCTTAGACACGATACAACTAGAAAGGGACCAAACAACATTTGTCTCCATGTACGGGCAAGCTATTGTTAAGGTGAGCTGTATTGCTGAGCTATACAGCACTATCTTTCCTAAATACGATTACAATTATCGAGACGGCGGCGTTATTAGCATTAGCATTAGCATTAGTAGAGGCATATGATGCAAGAAAGCTAGCTTATTCAGGATCAGCCAAAAAAAAAAAAAAACTCACCACTCCCATTTCACACCTCCGTTCGCTCGAAATACCTGTCCAGTTGAGCCTTAAATTTGTTTAGGCTATCAACTTCAACAACAAGTGATGGAAATCGGTTCCACCAACCAACCACCCGCTGGCCAAAGGCAAACTTCCGCACATCTATCCGACATCCGTCCTTCCTCAATTTGAATTTATGCCCTCTGAGATGATTATTCTGAGCAAGATGAAGAATCCCATTGGCATTGAGCATGCTCAAACCATTCAAAGCCTTATACACCTCTATCAGATCACCTCGCCGGTGCCTAGTCTCCAGACTCTGTAATTTGCAAAACATAAGCCTTTCTTCGTAAGAGCAACACTTTGTTCCATTCACCAATCTTGTTGCCCTTCTCTGTACCCGTTCCAGCAGCTCTACATCCTTCTTGAAATGAGGCCTCCAGACATGTATACAGTGCTCAAGATGTGGCCTAACCATTGCCTTATAAACATGCCTTATATTATGAGCAAATTTAGATTGAAACAAGCATTAATCTTTATTTTGCATTAACATACACAATTATTATATTTACAAATATTGATTTATAAGGATATGTTAACCATTTACATAACCTTCTTCATCCATATTAACAAGCAGTTTAAAATCATTACCCATTTCTTCCCATAACATATTTTTTTAAATATTCTTGAAATAATCCGTCCATATAATTTTTCCACAGGGCATCTAAATGAGTAATTTCTGAAAATTTAAGAATTGAAATACAACTTGAAACTCTAGCTGTTAAAATATTGTTAGCTCTTGAAAAACATTCTAATTGACATTCAATGGGATCTATCTTTTCTGATGATACACCTTGAAGAATTTCAAAACGACAGTACTCTAATTTAATCCGAACTTTCACAGAAACATTTACGGTATTTTTTTTTCTTGTGAACCATCCAAAAGATCAATCGGATCTAAAGACACTTTCTTCTTTTCACATTAATCATATGAACTAAGTCATAACGTCCAATATGTTTTAACAAAGTAATAAAGATCGTTTTTTCATCCAATCTTGCTTTCTTCATTAGTGCATTAATAAATATTTCTGATTTTAAATTTTGAATTTGATTGATTCATCAAACGTAACATGAATAAGGTTATTAATTTCATCTTTACCCAAATGACTTTTGATTCTACAAACTATTTCGTATTCCATAAGATTCAATACTTTCAAAAGTACTCACAAACTGATCTGAGACTTTGCTACAGTTTAGAAAAAATCAGCTGATGTTCTCTATTATATTTGAAAACGAACGCCCTCTATCCTTGAGAATAACGCCCTCTACCCTTGAGAATAACGCTCACTAGGACACTCTATCCTTGAAAATAACGCCCTCTAACATTTACACTAGCAAGGGAATTAGATGGAAAAAGATCTTTTTTTTGGTATTTTAATTATTATTAGGGACAATTTATTCCATTTTTTTTCTTTTTGGGTTTACAGGGTCTTTGTCCCATGCCAGGTTGCTTCTCTTGGAATCATATAAACATAGAATAGACCAGCAAAAGACCAGCAAAAAGCAAAAAGTAAAGGGATACCGTTTGTATATTAGGCGTATATGGATTTTATTTGAATGTGCCCAAAACATTTTATTGTAGAGAGTTAGCATTGTTCAATCTAAAAGAAGAAACAGCATACTGTTTTTTTTTTAAAATTCCAAAATATAAAGAAGAAGACTTAACATCAAGAGAAAGGAAAATTATACATTGTGAAATATTTAAAAGTGGATTGAACTTTAATAAATACAAATTTGGTGATCCCATTGATCCCTGATTTCCAGAAGAAATGTTATATATATGTTATTTGGCGTGCAGAACTGATAAAAAATATAACATTGGATATTTTCGCTATTCAGAACAAGATTTTTTGAAAAATATAAATATACCAAAATTCTATGATCCCATAACATATTTTTTAAATATTCTTGAAGGTGAGCTAAATTGGATCTTCGCTTCCTACAGATACAACTACATCGAGAGGGCTTGTCTCTCTGTATAGCTGAAGCTGTGGAAAGAAATCAACGGTTACCTCACCCTTCATACGACACTTATAACTAATCGAGAGGGGCCAAATAGTTTCTGGAGAAGGTTCTGCATTTTCTTTGCTGAGTCTACATTCCTCTAATTCAAGATGCAAAATCCTGAAGCTGACTTATCAATGAAAGTTTCTAAATTATCAATGAAAGATATAGATCGTGAATAATCAAAAGATTCTGAATTATCACTGGCAGAACAACTTACACCAATGAAAGATCCTGAAGTTGCATTCGTTGTAAATGATTTTACGTCATACGAACTCAACAAAAATGGTGTCAAATGGCAATACACAAAACCATTAAAACCCATCAATAATACAGTAATAAATATTTTAAAATCTTGAAGAGATGAATTCAAAGAACTCTACGAAGAATGATTGATTGATTTCTTTGATGACATATGTCCTTTTCTCTCTTTTGCTTCGATAAATGTAGCCATTATGGAGCTGGCAAATGTGCTTTTCGATGAAATTAACTGGTCACGAATATTAACCTTTTTTATTGTTGTAAGTCAACTGGCAATCCTGGTTAAAGACGAAGAAAACACTAAATAAACTTGCAGATGTAACTATATCCTATATAACTTCCAATCTTTTAGTGTGGAAAAATAAAATGGGAAAATGGGAAGGTTTCATTCATTTTGCGGAGGAAAGGTATTGAACATTTAATTGTAACTTCAACTTAATTTTATTTACTCAATTATATATATTTATTCAATGCTGCTGCTATGTTGTTAATTCATAAATTTTAAAACAAATTATCTTTTTCATTGTGTCTCTTGCAAACAGAGATCAAACTTATACAGCAGAAAAAGAAAACTAATTCTTAATATAATTACGTCTTCAAAAAATGAATTAAACTAAAAATAGATAATATTGTAGAGAATTAAAATAAAAAATCTCTTCTAAAAAGGCTTTTTGGCTATGGAATCTTAACAAAGAAATTTTATAATCTGATATTGAAGTAAAGAATCAGAGTAGAATCTGAACTGAAGTGAAATGAATCCAAACTGACATATAAACCTAAATGAGATAAAAGTATCTTCTTTCGTAGAATTACATTACTTTACAATACGTTTCTAGTAAGTAATCATAGAAAAGCTTTTGCCAGCAATTACTTTGTGGTTTTAAGCTGTGTTTGGAATCCGGATATTATTGTTCTAAATCTATTCTCCTAAGAGGGTATAACACCTTACTCCCGCTAGTGGCATATTTCAAAAATCGTTATTTTTAGTTTTAGTCTAAAATCGTATTTTATTTTTTGTTTGAACTGTAATATTTCTAATCTTATGACTATGTTATATTTTTTTCCGAAACCTTTTAATTCTGGTTCTAGGGTAGTAGGTAATTATTTGAGTTTGTTCGTCCACACATCTCTTAACGTTGTAAACTTTTTTTTTTAGAAAATCTGATATTGAAGTAAAGAATCAAAGAATAGAATCTGAACTCAACTGAATCCAAAATATAAACCTAAATGAGATACAAGTGAGTATCTTCTTTAGTAGAATTACATTACTTTGCAATAAATTTCTAGTAAGTAATCATAGAAAAGCTTTTGCCTGCAATTACTTTGTGGTTTTAAGCTGTGTTTGGAATCCGGATATTATTGTTCTAAATCTATTCTCCTAAGAGTGTATAACACCTTACTACCGCTAGTGGCATATTTCAAAAATCGTTATATTTAGTTTTAGTCTAAAATCGTATTTTATTTTGTGTTTGAACTGTAATATTTCTAATCTTATGACTATGTTATATTTTTTTCGAAACCTTTTAATTCTGGTTCTAGGGTAGTAGGTAATTATTTGAGTTTGTTCGTCCACACATCTCTTAAAGTTGTAAAATTTTTTTTTAGAAAATCTGATATTGAAGTAAAGAATCAAAGAGTAGAATCTGAACTCAACTGAATCCAAAATATAAACCTAAATGAGATACAAGTGAGTATCTTCTTTCGTAGAATTACATTACTTTGCAATAAATTTCTAGTAAGTAATCATAGAAAAGCTTTTGCAAGCAATTACTTTGTGGTTTTAACCTGTGTTTGGAATCCGGATATTATTGTTCTAAATCTATTTTCCTAAGAGGGTAGTAATACGTTACTCCCCCTGGTGGCATATTTCGAAAATCGTTATATTTAGTTTTAGTCACAAACTGTATAACCCTCAACGCTTCCTTAGCTGCTAGTTTTTTTTTATGCGAACAGTATTTTTTTTGTTCGAACAGTAATATTTCTATATATTTTTTTCGAAACCTTGTAATTCTGGTTCTAGGGTAGTAGGTAAATATTTGAAAGTTTGTCACGTAATAGGGGTCATAATGCTGTCAAACCTGCAAGCCGATAGAGGGTGTCAAATTTCATGCCGTTGTATAGAATGTTTTGAACTGAGTCAAATGATTTTCTGAAATCCAAATAAACAATGTCGAAATTATTTTCTTCATCCAACTCATCAGTGACCCTATCAAACTAATATTAAAAGCATGCAAACCGCATATCGATATTTCACACGTAAATTTTTTGTGCGCAAGTTTTAATGTGTGCAAGTTTTCAAATTTTAATGAAATTCCCAATTCTTAAATTCGTGAATTGTGTCGTTACTAGAAGAATAGTTTGGTTTGTGTATTTTTAATTTTATGTAAAAAAACTGTCTTGTATAGATCTATGAGAACCTACCTAAGATATTCCTTAGACACGATACAACTAGAAAGGGACCAAACAACATTTGTCTCCATGTACGGGCAAGCTATTGTTAAGGTGAGCTGTATTGCTGAGCTATACAGCACTATCTTTCCTAAATACGATTACAATTATCGAGACGGCGGCGTTATTAGCATTAGCATTAGCATTAGTAGAGGCATATGATGCAAGAAAGCAAGCTTATTCAGCATCAGCCAAAAAAAAAAAAAAAAACTCACCACTCCCATTTCACCCCTCCGTTCGCTCGAAATACCTGTTCAGTTGAGCCTTAAATTTGTTTAGGCTATCAACTTCAACAAAAGTGATGGAAATCGGTTCCACCAACCAACCACCCGCTGGCCAAAGGCAAACTTCCGCACATCTATCCGACATCCGTCCTTCCTCAATTTGAATTTATGCCCTCTGAGATGATTATTCTGAGCAAGATGAAGAATCCCATTGGCATTGAGCATGCTCAAACCATTCAAAGCCTTATACACCTCTATCAGATCACCTCGCCGGTGCCTAGTCTCCAGACTCTGTAATTTGCAAAACATAAGCCTTTCTTCGTAAGAGCAACACTTTGTTCCATTCACCAATCTTGGTGCCCTTCTCTGTACCCGTTCCAGCAGCTCTACATCCTTCTTGAAATGAGGCCTCCAGACATGTATACAGTGCTCAAGATGTGGCCTAACCATTGCCTTATAAACATGCCTTATATTATGAGCAAATTTAGATTGAAACAAGCATTAATCTTTATTTTGCATTAACATACACAATTATTATATTTACAAATATTGATTTATAAGGATATGTTAACCATTTACATAATCTTCTTCATCCATATTAACAAGCAGTTTAAAATCATTACCCATTTCTTCCCATAACATATTTTTTAAATATTCTTGAAATAATCCGTCCATATAATTTTTCCACAGGGCATCTAAATGAGTAATTTCTGAAAATTTAAGAATTGAAATACAACTTGAATCTCTAGCTGTTAAAATATTGTTAGCTCTTGAAAAACATTCTAATTGACATTCAATGGGATCTATCTTTTCTGATGATACACCTTGACGAATTTCAAAACGACAGTACTCTAATTTAATCCGAACTTTCACAGAAACATTTACGGTATTTTTTTTTCTTGTGAACCATCCAAAAGATCAATCGGATCTAAAGACACTTTCTTCTTTTCACATTAATCATATGAACTAAGTCATAACGTCCAATATGTTTTAACAAAGTAATAAAGATCGTTTTTTCATCCAATCTTGCTTTCTTCATTAGTGCATTAATAAATATTTCTGATTTTAAATTTTGAATTTGATTGATTCATCAAACGTAACATGAATAAGGTTATTAATTTCATCTTTACCCAAATGACTTTTGATTCTACAAACTATTTCGTATTCCATAAGATTCAATACTTTCAAAAGTACTCACAAACTGATCTGAGACTTTGCTACAGTTTAGAAAAAATCAGCTGATGTTCTCTATTATATTTGAAAACGAACGCCCTCTACCCTTGAGAATAACGCCCTCTACCCTTGAGAATAACGCTCACTAGGACCCTCTATCCTTGAAAATAACGCCCTCTAACGTATACACTAGCAAGGCAATTAGATGGAAAAAGATCTTTTTTTGGTATTTTAATTATTATTAGGGACAATTTATTCCATTTTTTTTCTTTTTGGGTTTACAGGGTCTTTGTCCCATGCCAGGTTGCTTCTCTTGGAATCATATAAACATAGAATAGACCAGCAAAAAGCAAAAAGTAAATGGATAACGTTTGTATATTAGGCGTATATGGATTTTATTTGAATGTGCCCAAAACATTTTATTGTAGAGAGTTAGCATTGTTCAATCTAAAAGAAGAAACAGCATACTGTTTTTTATTTAAAATTCCAAAATATAAAGAAGAAGACTTAACATCAAGAGAAAGGAAAATTATACGTTGTGAAATATTTAAAAGTGGATTGAACTTTAATAATTACAAATTTGGTGATCCGATTGATCCCTGATTTCCTGAAGAAATGTTATATAATAGTTATTTGGCGTGGAGAACTGATAAAAAATATAACATTGGATATTTTCGCTATTCAGAACAAGAATTTTTGAAAAATATAAATATACCAAAATTCTATGATCCCGTAACATATTTTTTAAATATTCTTGAAGGTGAGCTAAATTGGATCTTCCCTTCCTACAGATACAACTACATCGAGAGGGCTTGTCTCTCTGTATAGCTGAAGCTGTGGAAAGAAATCAACGGTTACCTCACCCTTCATACGACACTTATAACTAATCGAGAGGGGCCAAATAGTTTCTGGAGAAGGTTCTGCATTTTCTTTGCTGAGTCTACATTCCTCTAATTCAAGATGCAAAATCCTGAAGCTGACTTATCAATGAAAGTTTCTAAATTATCAATGAAAGATATAGATCGTGAATAATCAAAAGATTCTGAATTATCACTGGCAGAACAACTTACACCAATGAAAGATCCTGAAGTTGCATTCGTTGTAAATGATTTTACGTCATACGAACTCAACAAAAATGGTGTCAAATGGCAATACACAAAACCATTAAAACCCATCAATAATACAGTAATAAATATTTTAAAATCTTGAAGAGATGAATTCAAAGAACTCTACGAAGAATGATTGATTGATTTCTTTGATGACATATGTCCTTTTCTCTCTTTTGCTTCGATAAATGTAGCCATTATGGAGCTGGCAAATGTGCTTTTCGATGAAATTAACTGGTCACGAATATTAACCTTTTTTATTGTTGTAAGTCAACTGGCAATCCTGGTTAAAGACGAAGAAAACACTAAATAAACTTGCAGATGTAACTATATCCTATATAACTTCCAATCTTTTAGTGTGGAAAAATAAAATGGGAAAATGGGAAGGTTTCATTCATTTTGCGGAGGAAAGGTATTGAACATTTAATTGTAACTTCAACTTAATTTTATTTACTCAATTATATATATTTATTCAATGCTGCTGCTATGTTGTTAATTCATAAATTTTAAAACAAATTATCTTTTTCATTGTGTCTCTTGCAAACAGAGATCAAACTTATACAGCAGAAAAAGAAAACTAATTCTTAATATAATTACGTCTTCAAAAAATGAATTAAACTAAAAATAGATAATATTGTAGAGAATTAAAATAAAAAATCTCTTCTAAAAAGGCTTTTTGGCTATGGAATCTTAACAAAGAAATTTTATAATCTGATATTGAAGTAAAGAATCAGAGTAGAATCTGAACTGAAGTGAAATGAATCCAAACTGACATATAAACCTAAATGAGATAAAAGTATCTTCTTTCGTAGAATTACATTACTTTACAATACGTTTCTAGTAAGTAATCATAGAAAAGCTTTTGCCAGCAATTACTTTGTGGTTTTAAGCTGTGTTTGGAATCCGGATATTATTGTTCTAAATCTATTCTCCTAAGAGGGTATAACACCTTACTCCCGCTAGTGGCATATTTCAAAAATCGTTATTTTTAGTTTTAGTCTAAAATCGTATTTTATTTTTTGTTTGAACTGTAATATTTCTAATCTTATGACTATGTTATATTTTTTTCCGAAACCTTTTAATTCTGGTTCTAGGGTAGTAGGTAATTATTTGAGTTTGTTCGTCCACACATCTCTTAACGTTGTAAACTTTTTTTTTTAGAAAATCTGATATTGAAGTAAAGAATCAAAGAATAGAATCTGAACTCAACTGAATCCAAAATATAAACCTAAATGAGATACAAGTGAGTATCTTCTTTAGTAGAATTACATTACTTTGCAATAAATTTCTAGTAAGTAATCATAGAAAAGCTTTTGCCTGCAATTACTTTGTGGTTTTAAGCTGTGTTTGGAATCCGGATATTATTGTTCTAAATCTATTCTCCTAAGAGTGTATAACACCTTACTACCGCTAGTGGCATATTTCAAAAATCGTTATATTTAGTTTTAGTCTAAAATCGTATTTTATTTTGTGTTTGAACTGTAATATTTCTAATCTTATGACTATGTTATATTTTTTTCGAAACCTTTTAATTCTGGTTCTAGGGTAGTAGGTAATTATTTGAGTTTGTTGGTCCACACATCTCTTAACGTTGTAAAATTTTTTTTTAGAAAATCTGATATTGAAGTAAAGAATCAAAGAGTAGAATCTGAACTCAACTGAATCCAAAATATAAACCTAAATGAGATACAAGTGAGTATCTTCTTTCGTAGAATTACATTACTTTGCAATAAATTTCTAGTAAGTAATCATAGAAAAGCTTTTGCAAGCAATTACTTTGTGGTTTTAACCTGTGTTTGGAATCCGGATATTATTGTTCTAAATCTATTTTCCTAAGAGGGTAGTAATACGTTACTCCCCCTGGTGGCATATTTCGAAAATCGTTATATTTAGTTTTAGTCACAAACTGTATAACCCTCAACGCTTCCTTAGCTGCTAGTTTTTTTTATGCGAACAGTATTTTTTTGTTCGAACAGTAATATTTCTATATATTTTTTTCGAAACCTTGTAATTCTGGTTCTAGGGTAGTAGGTAAATATTTGAATGTTTGTCACGTAATAGGGGTCATAATGCTGTCAAACCTGCAAGCCGATAGAGGGTGTCAAATTTCATGCCGTTGTATAGAATGTTTTGAACTGAGTCAAATGATTTTCTGAAATCCAAATAAACAATGTCGAAATTATTTTCTTCATCCAACTCATCAGTGACCCTATCAAACTAATATTAAAAGCATGCAAACCGCATATCGATATTTCACACGTACATTTTTTGTGCGCAAGTTTTAATGTGTGCAAGTTTTCAAATTTTAATGAAATTCCCAATTCTTAAATTCGTGAATTGTGTCCTTACTAGAAGAATAGTTTGGTTTGTGTATTTTTAATTTTATGTAAAAAAACTGTCTTGTACGGATCTATGAGAACCTACCTAAGATATTCCTAAGACACGATACAACTAGAAAAGGACCAAACAACATTTGTCTCCATGTACGGGCAAGCTATTGTTAAGGTGAGCTGTATTGCTGAGCTATACAGCACTATCTTTCCTAAATACGATTACAATTATCGAGACGGCGGCGTTATTAGCATTAGCATTAGCATTAGTAGAGGCATATGATGCAAGAAAGCAAGCTTATTCAGCATCAGCCAAAAAAAAAAAAAAAAAACTCACCACTCCCCTTTCACACCTCCGTTCGCTCGAAATACCTGTCCAGTTGAGCCTTAAATTTGTTTAGGCTATCAACTTCAACAACAAGTGATGGAAATCGGTTCCACCAACCAAACACCCGCTGGCCAAAGGCAAACTTCAGCACATCTATCCGACATCCGTCCTTCCTCAATTTGAATTTATGCCCTCTGAGATGATTATTCTGAGCAAGATGAAGAATCCCATTGTTATTGAGCATGCTCAAACCATTCAAAGCCTTATACACCTCTATCAGATCACCTCGCCGGTGCCTAGTCTCCAGACTCTGTAATTTGCAAAACATAAGCCTTTCTTCGTAAGAGCAACACTTTGTTCCATTCACCAATCTTGTTGCCCTTCTCTGTACCCGTTCCAGCAGCTCTACATCCTTCTTGAAATGAGGCCTCCAGACATGTATACAGTGCTCAAGATGTGGCCTAACCATTGCCTTATAAACATGCCTTATATTATGAGCAAATTTAGATTGAAACAAGCATTAATCTTTATTTTGCATTAACATACACAATTATTATATTTACAAATATTGATTTATAAGGATATGTTAACCATTTACATAATCTTCTTCATCCATATTAACAAGCAGTTTAAAATCATTACCCATTTCTTCCCATAACATATTTTTTAAATATTCTTGAAATAATCCGTCCATATAATTTTTCCACAGGGCATCTAAATGAGTAATTTCTGAAAATTTAAGAATTGAAATACAACTTGAATCTCTAGCTGTTAAAATATTGTTAGCTCTTGAAAAACATTCTAATTGACATTCAATGGGATCTATCTTTTCTGATGATACACCTTGACGAATTTCAAAACGACAGTACTCTAATTTAATCCGAACTTTCACAGAAACATTTACGGTATTTTTTTTTCTTGTGAACCATCCAAAAGATCAATCGGATCTAAAGACACTTTCTTCTTTTCACATTAATCATATGAACTAAGTCATAACGTCCAATATGTTTTAACAAAGTAATAAAGATCGTTTTTTCATCCAATCTTGCTTTCTTCATTAGTGCATTAATAAATATTTCTGATTTTAAATTTTGAATTTGATTGATTCATCAAACGTAACATGAATAAGGTTATTAATTTCATCTTTACCCAAATGACTTTTGATTCTACAAACTATTTCGTATTCCATAAGATTCAATACTTTCAAAAGTACTCACAAACTGATCTGAGACTTTGCTACAGTTTAGAAAAAATCAGCTGATGTTCTCTATTATATTTGAAAACGAACGCCCTCTATCCTTGAGAATAACGCCCTCTACCCTTGAGAATAACGCCCTCTACCCTTGAGAATAACGCTCACTAGGACCCTCTATCCTTGAAAATAACGCCCTCTAACGTTTACACCAGCAAGGCAATTAGATGGAAAAAGATCTTTTTTTGGTATTTTAATTATTATTAGGGACAATTTATTCCATTTTTTTTCTTTTTGGGTTTACAGGGTCTTTGCCCCATGCCAGGTTGCTTCTCTTGGAATCATATAAACATAGAATAGACCAGCAAAAAGCAAAAAGTAAATGGATAACGTTTGTATATTAGGCGTATATGGATTTTATTTGAATGTGCCCAAAACATTTTATTGTAGAGAGTTAGCATTGTTCAATCTAAAAGAAGAAACAGCATACTGTTTTTTATTTAAAATTCCAAAATATAAAGAAGAAGACTTAACATCAAGAGAAAGGAAAATTATACGTTGTGAAATATTTAAAAGTGGATTGAACTTTAATAATTACAAATTTGGTGATCCGATTGATCCCTGATTTCCTGAAGAAATGTTATATAATAGTTATTTGGCGTGGAGAACTGATAAAAAATATAACATTGGATATTTTCGCTATTCAGAACAAGAATTTTTGAAAAATATAAATATACCAAAATTCTATGATCCCATAACATATTTTTTTAAATATTCTTGAAGGTGAGCTAAATTGGATCTTCACTTCCTACAGATACAACTACATCGAGAGGGCTTGTCTCTCTGTATAGCTGAAGCTGTGGAAAGAAATCAACGGTTACCTCACCCTTCATACGACACTTATAACTAATCGAGAGGGGCCAAATAGTTTCTGGAGAAGGTTCTGCATTTTCTTTGCTGAGTCTACATTCCTCTAATTCAAGATGCAAAATCCTGAAGCTGACTTATCAATGAAAGTTTCTAAATTATCAATGAAAGATATAGATCGTGAATAATCAAAAGATTCTGAATTATCACTGGCAGAACAACTTACACCAATGAAAGATCCTGAAGTTGCATTCGTTGTAAATGATTTTACGTCATACGAACTCAACAAAAATGGTGTCAAATGGCAATACACAAAACCATTAAAACCCATCAATAATACAGTAATAAATATTTTAAAATCTTGAAGAGATGAATTCAAAGAACTCTACGAAGAATGATTGATTGATTTCTTTGATGACATATGTCCTTTTCTCTCTTTTGCTTCGATAAATGTAGCCATTATGGAGCTGGCAAATGTGCTTTTCGATGAAATTAACTGGTCACGAATATTAACCTTTTTTATTGTTGTAAGTCAACTGGCAATCCTGGTTAAAGACGAAGAAAACACTAAATAAACTTGCAGATGTAACTATATCCTATATAACTTCCAATCTTTTAGTGTGGAAAAATAAAATGGGAAAATGGGAAGGTTTCATTCATTTTGCGGAGGAAAGGTATTGAACATTTAATTGTAACTTCAACTTAATTTTATTTACTCAATTATATATATTTATTCAATGCTGCTGCTATGTTGTTAATTCATAAATTTTAAAACAAATTATCTTTTTCATTGTGTCTCTTGCAAACAGAGATCAAACTTATACAGCAGAAAAAGAAAACTAATTCTTAATATAATTACGTCTTCAAAAAATGAATTAAACTAAAAATAGATAATATTGTAGAGAATTAAAATAAAAAATCTCTTCTAAAAAGGCTTTTTGGCTATGGAATCTTAACAAAGAAATTTTATAATCTGATATTGAAGTAAAGAATCAGAGTAGAATCTGAACTGAAGTGAAATGAATCCAAACTGACATATAAACCTAAATGAGATAAAAGTATCTTCTTTCGTAGAATTACATTACTTTACAATACGTTTCTAGTAAGTAATCATAGAAAAGCTTTTGCCAGCAATTACTTTGTGGTTTTAAGCTGTGTTTGGAATCCGGATATTATTGTTCTAAATCTATTCTCCTAAGAGGGTATAACACCTTACTCCCGCTAGTGGCATATTTCAAAAATCGTTATTTTTAGTTTTAGTCTAAAATCGTATTTTATTTTTTGTTTGAACTGTAATATTTCTAATCTTATGACTATGTTATATTTTTTTCCGAAACCTTTTAATTCTGGTTCTAGGGTAGTAGGTAATTATTTGAGTTTGTTCGTCCACACATCTCTTAACGTTGTAAACTTTTTTTTTTAGAAAATCTGATATTGAAGTAAAGAATCAAAGAATAGAATCTGAACTCAACTGAATCCAAAATATAAACCTAAATGAGATACAAGTGAGTATCTTCTTTAGTAGAATTACATTACTTTGCAATAAATTTCTAGTAAGTAATCATAGAAAAGCTTTTGCCTGCAATTACTTTGTGGTTTTAAGCTGTGTTTGGAATCCGGATATTATTGTTCTAAATCTATTCTCCTAAGAGTGTATAACACCTTACTACCGCTAGTGGCATATTTCAAAAATCGTTATATTTAGTTTTAGTCTAAAATCGTATTTTATTTTGTGTTTGAACTGTAATATTTCTAATCTTATGACTATGTTATATTTTTTTCGAAACCTTTTAATTCTGGTTCTAGGGTAGTAGGTAATTATTTGAGTTTGTTGGTCCACACATCTCTTAAAGTTGTAAAATTTTTTTTTAGAAAATCTGATATTGAAGTAAAGAATCAAAGAGTAGAATCTGAACTCAACTGAATCCAAAATATAAACCTAAATGAGATACAAGTGAGTATCTTCTTTCGTAGAATTACATTACTTTGCAATAAATTTCTAGTAAGTAATCATAGAAAAGCTTTTGCAAGCAATTACTTTGTGGTTTTAACCTGTGTTTGGAATCCGGATATTATTGTTCTAAATCTATTTTCCTAAGAGGGTAGTAATACGTTACTCCCCCTGGTGGCATATTTCGAAAATCGTTATATTTAGTTTTAGTCACAAACTGTATAACCCTCAACGCTTCCTTAGCTGCTAGTTTTTTTTTATGCGAACAGTATTTTTTTTGTTCGAACAGTAATATTTCTATATATTTTTTTCGAAACCTTGTAATTCTGGTTCTAGGGTAGTAGGTAAATATTTGAAAGTTTGTCACGTAATAGGGGTCATAATGCTGTCAAACCTGCAAGCCGATAGAGGGTGTCAAATTTCATGCCGTTGTATAGAATGTTTTGAACTGAGTCAAATGATTTTCTGAAATCCAAATAAACAATGTCGAAATTATTTTCTTCATCCAACTCATCAGTGACCCTATCAAACTAATATTAAAAGCATGCAAACCGCATATCGATATTTCACACGTACATTTTTTGTGCGCAAGTTTTAATGTGTGCAAGTTTTCAAATTTTAATGAAATTCCCAATTCTTAAATTCGTGAATTGTGTCGTTACTAGAAGAATAGTTTGGTTTGTGTATTTTTAATTTTATGTAAAAAAACTGTCTTGTATAGATCTATGAGAACCTACCTAAGATATTCCTTAGACACGATACAACTAGAAAGGGACCAAACAACATTTGTCTACATGTACGGGCAAGCTATTGTTAAGGTGAGCTGTATTGCTGAGCTATACAGCACTATCTTTCCTAAATACGATTACAATTATCGAGACGGCGGCGTTATTAGCATTAGCATTAGCATTAGTAGAGGCATATGATGCAAGAAAGCAAGCTTATTCAGCATCAGCCAAAAAAAAAAAAAAAAACTCACCACTCTCATTTCACCCCTCCATTCGCTCGAAATACCTGTCCAGTTGAGCCTTAAATTTGTTTAGGCTATCAACTTCAACAACAAGTGATGGAAATCGGTTCCACCAACCAACCACCCGCTGGCCAAAGGCAAACTTCCGCACATCTATCCGACATCCGTCCTTCCTCAATTTGAATTTATGCCCTCTGAGATGATTATTCTGAGCAAGATGAAGAATCCCATTGGCATTGAGCATGCTCAAACCATTCAAAGCCTTATACACCTCTATCAGATCACCTCGCCGGTGCCTAGTCTCCAGACTCTGTAATTTGCAAAACATAAGCCTTTCTTCGTAAGAGCAACACTTTGTTCCATTCACCAATCTTGTTGCCCTTCTCTGTACCCGTTCCAGCAGCTCTACATCCTTCTTGAAATGAGGCCTCCAGACATGTATAAAGTGCTCAAGATGTGGCCTAACCATTGCCTTATAAACATGCCTTATATTATGAGCAAATTTAGATTGAAACAAGCATTAATCTTTATTTTGCATTAACATACAGAATTATTATATTTACAAATATTGATTTATAAGGATATGTTAACCATTTACATAATCTTCTTCATCCATATTAACAAGCAGTTTAAAATCATTACCCATTTCTTCCCATAACATATTTTTTAAATATTCTTGAAATAATCCGTCCATATAATTTTTCCACAGGGCATCTAAATGAGTAATTTCTGAAAATTTAAGAATTGAAATACAACTTGAATCTCTAGCTGTTAAAATATTGTTAGCTCTTGAAAAACATTCTAATTGACATTCAATGGGATCTATCTTTTCTGATGATACACCTTGACGAATTTCAAAACGACAGTACTCTAATTTAATCCGAACTTTCACAGAAACGTTTACGGTATTTTTTTTTCTTGTGAACCATCCAAAAGATCAATCGGATCTAAAGACACTTTCTTCTTTTCACATTAATCATATGAACTAAGTCATAACGTCCAATATGTTTTAACAAAGTAATAAAGATCGTTTTTTCATCCAATCTTGCTTTCTTCATTAGTGCATTAATAAATATTTCTGATTTTAAATTTTGAATTTGATTGATTCATCAAACGTAACATGAATAAGGTTATTAATTTCATCTTTACCCAAATGACTTTTGATTCTACAAACTATTTCGTATTCCATAAGATTCAATACTTTCAAAAGTACTCACAAACTGATCTGAGACTTTGCTACAGTTTAGAAAAATCAGCTGATGTTCTCTATTATATTTGAAAACGAACGCCCTCTATCCTTGAGAATAACGCCCTCTACCCTTGAGAATAACGCTCACTAGGACCCTCTATCCTTGAAAATAACGCCCTCTAACCTTTACACTAGCAAGGCAATTAGGTGGAAAAAGATCTTTTTTTGGTATTTTAATTATTATTAGGGACAATTTATTCCATTTTTTTTCTTTTTGGGTTTACAGGGTCTTTGCCCCATGCCAGGTTGCTTCTCTTGGAATCATATAAACATAGAATAGACCAGCAAAAAGCAAAAAGTAAATGGATAACGTTTGTATATTAGGCGTATATGGATTTTATTTGAATGTGCCCAAAACATTTTATTGTAGAGAGTTAGCATTGTTCAATCTAAAAGAAGAAACAGCATACTGTTTTTTATTTAAAATTCCAAAATATAAAGAAGAAGACTTAACATCAAGAGAAAGGAAAATTATACGTTGTGAAATATTTAAAAGTGGATTGAACTTTAATAATTACAAATTTGGTGATCCCATTGATCCCTGATTTCCAGAAGAAATGTTATATAATAGTTATTTGGCGTGGAGAACTGATAAAAAATATAACATTGGATATTTTCGCTATTCAGAACAAGAATTTTTGAAAAATATAAATTTACCAAAATTCGATGTTCCCATAACATATTTTTTAAATATTCTTGAAGGTGAGCTAAATTGGATCTTCCCTTCCTATAGATACAACTACATCGAGAGGGCTTGTCTCTCTGTATAGCTGAAGGCGTGGAAAGAAGTCAACGGTTACCTCACCCTTCATACGACATTTAAAACTAATCGAGAGGGGCCAAATAGTTTCGGGAGAAGGTCTGCATTTTCTTTACTGAGTCTACATTCCTCTAATTCAAGATGCAAAATCCTGAAGCTGACTTATCAATGAAAGTTTCTAAATTATCAATGAAAGATTTAGATCGTGAATAATCAAAAGATTCTGAATTATCACTTAAAGACCAACTTACACCAATGAAAGATCCTGAAGTTGCATTCGTTGTAAATGATTTTACGTCATACGAACTCAACAAAAATGGTGTCAAATGGCAAAACACAAAACCATTAAAACCCATCAATAATACAGTTATAAATATTTTAAAATCTTGAAGAGATGAATTCAAAGAACTCTACGAAGAATGTTTGATTGATTTCTGTGATGACATATGTCCTTTTCTCTCTTTTGCTTCGATAAATGTAGCCATTATGGAGCTGGCAAATGTGCTTTTCGATGAAATTAACTGGTCACGAATATTAACCTTTTTTATTGTTGTAAGTCAACTGGCAATCCGGTTTAAAGACGAAGAAAACACTATAAATAAACTTGCAGATGTAACTATATCCTATATAACATCCAATCTTTTAGTGTGGATAAATAAATAGGGAAAATGGGAAGGTTTCAATCATTTTGCCGAGGAAAGGTATTGAACATTTAATTATAACTTCAAATTAATTTTATGTACTCAATTATATATATTTTTTCAATGCTGCTGCTATGTTGTTAATTCATAAATTTTAAAACAAATTAGCTTTTTCATTGTGTCTCTTGCAAACAGATATCAAACTTATAGCAGAAAAAGAAAACTAATGCTTAATATAATTACGTCTTCAAAAATGAATTAAACTAAAAATAGATAATATTGTAGAGAATTAAAATAAAAAATCTCTTCTAAAAAGGTTTTTGGGGATGGAATCTTAACAAAGAAATTTTATAATCTGATATTGAAGTAAAGAATCAGAGTAGAATCTGAACTGAACTGAAATGAATCCAAACTGACATATAAACCTAAATGAGATAGAAGTACCTTCTTTCGTAGAATTACATTACTTTGCAATAAATTTCTAGTAAGTAATCATAGAAAAGCTTTTGCAAGCAATTACTTTGTGGTTTTAACCTGTGTTTGGAATCCGGATATTATTGTTCTAAATCTATTTTCCTAAGAGGGTAGTAATACGTTACTCCCCCTGGTGGCATATTTCGAAAATCGTTATATTTAGTTTTAGTCACAAACTGTATAACCTTCAACGCTTCCTTAGCTGCTAGTTTTTTTTATGCGAACAGTATTTTTTTTGTTCGAACAGTAATATTTCTATATATTTTTTTCGAAACCTTGTAATTCTGGTTCTAGGGTAGTAGGTAAATATTTGAATGTTTGTCACGTAATAGGGGTCATAATGCTGTCAAACCTGCAAGCCGATAGAGGGTGTCAAATTTCATGCCGTTGTATAGAATGTTTTGAACTGAGTCAAATGATTTTCTGAAATCCAAATAAACAATGTCGAAATTATTTTCTTCATCCAACTCATCAGTGACCCAATCAAACTTGTATTAAAAGCATGCAAACCGCATATCGATATTTCACACGTACATTTTTTGTGCGCAAGTTTTAATGTGTGCAAGTTTTCAAATTTTAATGAAATTCCCAATTCTTAAATTCGTGAATTGTGTCGTTACTAGAAGAATATTTTGGTTTGTGTATTTTTAATTTTATGTAAAAAAACTGTCTTGTATGGATCTATGAGAACCTACCTAAGATATTCCTAAGACAAGATACAACTA
Source organism: Mastigoproctus giganteus (assembly GCF_048544385.1). NCBI lineage: Eukaryota > Metazoa > Arthropoda > Arachnida > Uropygi > Thelyphonidae > Mastigoproctus > Mastigoproctus giganteus. Next base: position 241,093 of record NW_028328305.1, on the reverse strand, counting down.
GAAAGGGACCAAACAACATTTGTCTCCATGTACGGGCAAGCTATTGTTAAGGTGAGCTGTATTGCTGAGCTATACAGCACTATCTTTCCTAAATACGATTACAATTATCGAGACGGCGGCGTTATTAGCATTAGCATTAGCATTAGTAGAGGCATATGATGCAAGAAAGCAAGCTTATTCAGCATCAGCCAAAAAAAAAAAAAAAAAACTCACCACTCCCATTTCACCCCTACGTTCGCTCGAAATACCTGTCCAGTTGAGCCTTAAATTTGTTTAGGCTATCAACTTCAACAACAAGTGATGGAAATCGGTTCCACCAACCAACCACCCGCTGGCCAAAGGCAAACTTCCGCACATCTATCCGACATCCGTCCTTCCTCAATTTGAATTTATGCCCTCTGAGATGATTATTCTGAGCAAGATGAAGAATCCCATTGGCATTGAGCATGCTCAAACCATTCAAAGCCTTATACACCTCTATCAGATCACCTCGCCGGTGCCTAGTCTCCAGACTCTGTAATTTGCAAAACATAAGCCTTTCTTCGTAAGAGCAACACTTTGTTCCATTCACCAATCTTGTTGCCCTTCTCTGTACCCGTTCCAGCAGCTCTACATCCTTCTTGAAATGAGGCCTCCAGACATGTATACAGTGCTCAAGATGTGGCCTAACCATTGCCTTATAAACATGCCTTATATTATGAGCAAATTTAGATTGAAACAAGCATTAATCTTTATTTTGCATTAACATACACAATTATTATATTTACAAATATTGATTTATAAGGATATGTTAACCATTTACATAATCTTCTTCACTCCATATTAACAAGCAGTTTAAAATCATTACCCATTTCTTCCCATAACATATTTTTTTAAATATTCTTGAAATAATCCGTCCATATAATTTTTCCACAGGGCATCTAAATGAGTAATTTCTGAAAATTTAAGAATTGAAATACAACTTGAAACTCTAGCTGTTAAAATATTGTTAGCTCTTGAAAAACATTCTAATTGACATTCAATGGGATCTATCTTTTCTGATGATACACCTTGAAGAATTTCAAAACGACAGTACTCTAATTTAATCCGAACTTTCACAGAAACATTTACGGTATTTTTTTTTCTTGTGAACCATCCAAAAGATCAATCGGATCTAAAGACACTTTCTTCTTTTCACATTAATCATATGAACTAAGTCATAACGTCCAATATGTTTTAACAAAGTAATAAAGATCGTTTTTTCATCCAATCTTGCTTTCTTCATTAGTGCATTAATAAATATTTCTGATTTTAAATTTTGAATTTGATTGATTCATCAAACGTAACATGAATAAGGTTATTAATTTCATCTTTACCCAAATGACTTTTGATTCTACAAACTATTTCGTATTCCATAAGATTCAATACTTTCAAAAGTACTCACAAACTGATCTGAGACTTTGCTACAGTTTAGAAAAAATCAGCTGATGTTCTCTATTATATTTGAAAACGAACGCCCTCTATCCTTGAGAATAACGCCCTCTACCCTTGAGAATAACGCTCACTAGGACCCTCTATCCTTGAAAATAACGCCCTCTAACGTTTACACTAGCAAGGGAATTAGATGGAAAAAGATCTTTTTTTTGGTATTTTAATTATTATTAGGGACAATTTATTCCATTTTTTTTCTTTTTGGGTTTACAGGGTCTTTGTCCCATGCCAGGTTGCTTCTCTTGGAATCATATAAACATAGAATAGACCAGCAAAAGACCAGCAAAAAGCAAAAAGTAAAGGGATACCGTTTGTATATTAGGCGTATATGGATTTTATTTGAATGTGCCCAAAACATTTTATTGTAGAGAGTTAGGATTGTTCAATCTAAAAGAAGAAACAGCATACTGTTTTTTTTTTAAAATTCCAAAATATAAAGAAGAAGACTTAACATCAAGAGAAAGGAAAATTATACATTGTGAAATATTTAAAAGTGGATTGAACTTTAATAAATACAAATTTGGTGATCCCATTGATCCCTGATTTCCAGAAGAAATGTTATATATATGTTATTTGGCGTGCAGAACTGATAAAAAATATAACATTGGATATTTTCGCTATTCAGAACAAGATTTTTTGAAAAATATAAATATACCAAAATTCTATGATCCCATAACATATTTTTTAAATATTCTTGAAGGTGAGCTAAATTGGATCTTCCCTTCCTACAGATACAACTACATCGAGAGGGCTTGTCTCTCTGTATAGCTGAAGCCGTGGAAAGAAATCAACGGTTACCTCACCCTTCATACGACACATAACTAATCGAGAGGGGCCAAATAGTTTCTGGAGAAGGTTCTGCATTTTCTTTGCTGAGTCTACATTCCTCTAATTCAAGATGCCAAATCCTGAAGCTGACTTATCAATGAAAGTTTCTAAATTATCAATGAAAGATATAGATCGTGAATAATCAAAATATTCTGAATTATCACTGGCAGAACAACTTACACCAATGAAAGATCCTGAAGTTGCATTCGTTGTAAATGATTTTACGTCATACGAACTCAACAAAAATGGTTTCAAATGGCAATACACAAAACCATTAAAACCCAACAATAATACAGTAATAAATATTTTAAAATCTTGAAGAGATGAATTCAAAGAACTCTACGAAGAATGATTGATTGATTTCTTTGATGACATATGTCCTTTTCTCTCTTTTGCTTCGATAAATGTAGCCATTATGGAGCTGGCAAATGTGCTTTTCGATGAAATTAACTGGTCACGAATATTAACCTTTTTTATTGTTGTAAGTCAACTGGCAATCCTGGTTAAAGACGAAGAAAACACTAAATAAACTTGCAGATGTAACTATATCCTATATAACTTCCAATCTTTTAGTGTGGAAAAATAAAATGGGAAAATGGGAAGGTTTCATTCATTTTGCGGAGGAAAGGTATTGAACATTTAATTGTAACTTCAACTTAATTTTATTTACTCAATTATATATATTTATTCAATGCTGCTGCTATGTTGTTAATTCATAAATTTTAAAACAAATTATCTTTTTCATTGTGTCTCTTGCAAACAGAGATCAAACTTATACAGCAGAAAAAGAAAACTACTTCTTAATATAATTACGTCTTCAAAAAATGAATTAAACTAAAAATAGATAATATTGTAGAGAATTAAAATAAAAAATCTCTTCTAAAAAGGCTTTTTGGCTATGGAATCTTAACAAAGAAATTTTATAATCTGATATTGAAGTAAAGAATCAGAGTAGAATCTGAACTGAAGTGAAATGAATCCAAACTGACATATAAACCTAAATGAGATAAAAGTATCTTCTTTCGTAGAATTAAATTACTTTACAATACGTTTCTAGTAAGTAATCATAGAAAAGCTTTTGCCAGCAATTACTTTGTGGTTTTAAGCTGTGTTTGGAATCCGGATATTATTGTTCTAAATCTATTCTCCTAAGAGGGTATAACACCTTACTCCCGCTAGTGGCATATTTCAAAAATCGTTATTTTTAATTTTAGTCTAAAATCGTATTTTATTTTTTGTTTGAACTGTAATATTTCTAATCTTATGACTATGTTATATTTTTTTCCGAAACCTTTTAATTCTGGTTCTAGGGTAGTAGGTAATTATTTGAGTTTGTTCGTCCACACATCTCTTAACGTTGTAAACTTTTTTTTTTAGAAAATCTGATATTGAAGTAAAGAATCAAAGAATAGAATCTGAACTCAACTGAATCCAAAATATAAACCTAAATGAGATACAAGTGAGTATCTTCTTTAGTAGAATTACATTACTTTGCAATAAATTTCTAGTAAGTAATCATAGAAAAGCTTTTGCCTGCAATTACTTTGTGGTTTTAAGCTGTGTTTGGAATCCGGATATTATTGTTCTAAATCTATTCTCCTAAGAGTGTATAACACCTTACTACCGCTAGTGGCATATTTCAAAAATCGTTATATTTAGTTTTAGTCTAAAATCGTATTTTATTTTTTGTTTGAACTGTAATATTTCTAATCTTATGACTATGTTATATTTTTTTCGAAACCTTTTAATTCTGGTTCTAGGGTAGTAGGTAATTATTTGAGTTTGTTGGTCCACACATCTCTTAACGTTGTAAAATTTTTTTTTAGAAAATCTGATATTGAAGTAAAGAATCAAAGAGTAGAATCTGAACTCAACTGAATCCAAAATATAAACCTAAATGAGATACAAGTGAGTATCTTCTTTCGTAGAATTACATTACTTTGCAATAAATTTCTAGTAAGTAATCATAGAAAAGCTTTTGCAAGCAATTACTTTGTGGTTTTAACCTGTGTTTGGAATCCGGATATTATTGTTCTAAATCTATTTTCCTAAGAGGGTAGTAATACGTTACTCCTCCTGGTGGCATATTTCGAAAATCGTTATATTTAGTTTTAGTCACAAACTGTATAACCCTCAACGCTTCCTTAGCTGCTAGTTTTTTTTATGCGAACAGTATTTTTTTTGTTCGAACAGTAATATTTCTATATATTTTTTTCGAAACCTTGTAATTCTGGTTCTAGGGTAGTAGGTAAATATTTGAATGTTTGTCACGTAATAGGGGTCATAATGCTGTCAAACCTGCAAGCCGATAGAGGGTGTCAAATTTCATGCCGTTGTATAGAATGTTTTGAACTGAGTCAAATGATTTTCTGAAATCCAAATAAACAATGTCGAAATTATTTTCTTCATCCAACTCATCAGTGACCCTATCAAACTAATATTAAAAGCATGCAAACCGCATATCGATATTTCACACGTACATTTTTTGTGCGCAAGTTTTAATGTGTGCAAGTTTTCAAATTTTAATGAAATTCCCAATTCTTAAATTCGTGAATTGTGTCGTTACTAGAAGAATATTTTGGTTTGTGTATTTTTAATTTTATGTAAAAAAACTGTCTTGTATGGATCTATGAGAACCTACCTAAGATATTCCTAAGACAAGATACAACTAGAAAGGGACCAAACAACATTTGTCTCCATGTACGGGCAAGCTATTGTTAAGGTGAGCTGTATTGCTGAGCTATACAGCACTATCTTTCCTAAATACGATTACAATTATCGAGACGGCGGCGTTATTAGCATTAGCATTAGCATTAGTAGAGGCATATGATGCAAGAAAGCAAGCTTATTCAGCATCAGCCAAAAAAAAAAAAAAAAACTCACCACTCCCATTTCACCCCTCCGTTCGCTCGAAATACCTGTCCAGTTGAGCCTTAAATTTGTTTAGGCTATCAACTTCAACAACAAGTGATGGAAATCGGTTCCACCAACCAACCACCCGCTGGCCAAAGGCAAACTTCCGCACATCTATCCGACATCCGTCCTTCCTCAATTTGAATTTATGCCCTCTGAGATGATTATTCTGAGCAAGATGAAGAATCCCATTGGCATTGAGCATGCTCAAACCATTCAAAGCCTTATACACCTCTATCAGATCACCTCGCCGGTGCCTAGTCTCCAGACTCTGTAATTTGCAAAACATAAGCCTTTCTTCGTAAAAGCAACACTTTGTTCCATTCACCAATCTTGTTGCCCTTCTCTGTACCCGTTCCAGCAGCTCTACATCCTTCTTGAAATGAGGCCTCCAGACATGTATACAGTGCTCAAGATGTGGCCTAACCATTGCCTTATAAACATGCCTTATATTATGAGCAAATTTAGATTGAAACAAGCATTAATCTTTATTTTGCATTAACATACACAATTATTATATTTACAAATATTGATTTATAAGGATATGTTAACCATTTACATAATCTTCTTCATCCATATTAACAAGCAGTTTAAAATCATTACCCATTTCTTCCCATAACATATTTTTTAAATATTCTTGAAATAATCCGTCCATATAATTTTTCCACAGGGCATCTAAATGAGTAATTTCTGAAATTTTAAGAATTGAAATACAACTTGAATCTCTAGCTGTTAAAATATTGTTAGCTCTTGAAAAACATTCTAATTGACATTCAATGGGATCTATCTTTTCTGATGATACACCTTGACGAATTTCAAAACGACAGTACTCTAATTTAATCCGAACTTTCACAGAAACATTTACGGTATTTTTTTTTCTTGTGAACCATCCAAAAGATCAATCGGATCTAAAGACACTTTCTTCTTTTCACATTAATCATATGAACTAAGTCATAACGTCCAATATGTTTTAACAAAGTAATAAAGATCGTTTTTTCATCCAATCTTGCTTTCTTCATTAGTGCATTAATAAATATTTCTGATTTTAAATTTTGAATTTGATTGATTCATCAAACGTAACATGAATAAGGTTATTAATTTCATCTTTACCCATATGACTTTTGATTCTACAAACTATTTCGTATTCCATAAGATTCAATACTTTCAAAAGTACTCACAAACTGATCTGAGACTTTGCTACAGTTTAGAAAAAATCAGCTGATGTTCTCTATTATATTTGAAAACGAACGCCCTCTATCCTTGAGAATAACGCCCTCTACCCTTGAGAATAACGCTCACTAGGACCCTCTATCCTTGAAAATAACGCCCTCTAACGTTTACACTAGCAAGGCAATTAGATGGAAAAAGATCTTTGTTTGGTATTTTAATTATTATTAGGGACAATTTATTCCATTTTTTTTCTTTTTGGGTTTACAGGGTCTTTGTCCCATGCCAGGTTGCTTCTCTTGGAATCATATAAACATAGAATAGACCAGCAAAAGACCAGCAAAAAGCAAAAAGTAAAGGGATACCGTTTGTATATTAGGCGTATATGGATTTTATTTGAATGTGCCCAAAACATTTTATTGTAGAGAGTTAGCATTGTTCAATCTAAAAGAAGAAACAGCATACTGTTTTTTTTTAAAATTCCAAAATATAAAGAAGAAGACTTAACATCAAGAGAAAGGAAAATTATACATTGTGAAATATTTAAAAGTGGATTGAACTTTAATAAATACAAATTTGGTGATCCCATTGATCCCTGATTTCCAGAAGAAATGTTATATATATGTTATTTGGCGTGCAGAACTGATAAAAAATATAACATTGGATATTTTCGCTATTCAGAACAAGATTTTTTGAAAAATATAAATATACCAAAATTCTATGATCCCATAACATATTTTTTAAATATTCTTGAAGGTGAGCTAAATTGGATCTTCCCTTCCTACAGATACAACTACATCGAGAGGGCTTGTCTCTCTGTATAGCTGAAGCCGTGGAAAGAAATCAACGGTTACCTCACCCTTCATACGACACTTATAACTAATCGAGAGGGGCCAAATAGTTTCTGGAGAAGGTTCTGCATTTTCTTTGCTGAGTCTACATTCCTCTAATTCAAGATGCCAAATCCTGAAGCTGACGTATCAATGAAAGTTTCTAAATTATCAATGAAAGATATAGATCGTGAATAATCAAAATATTCTGAATTATCACTGGCAGAACAACTTACACCAATGAAAGATCCTGAAGTTGCATTCGTTGTAAATGATTTTACGTCATACGAACTCAACAAAAATGGTGTCAAATGGCAATACACAAAACCATTAAAACCCATCAATAATACAGTAATAAATATTTTAAAATCTTGAAGAGATGAATTCAAAGAACTCTACGAAGAATGATTGATTGATTTCTTTGATGACATATGTCCTTTTCTCTCTTTTGCTTCGATAAATGTAGCCATTATGGAGCTGGCAAATGTGCTTTTCGATGAAATTAACTGGTCACGAATATTAACCTTTTTTATTGTTGTAAGTCAACTGGCAATCCTGGTTAAAGACGAAGAAAACACTAAATAAACTTGCAGATGTAACTATATCCTATATAACTTCCAATCTTTTAGTGTGGAAAAATAAAATGGGAAAATGGGAAGGTTTCATTCATTTTGCGGAGGAAAGGTATTGAACATTTAATTGTAACTTCAACTTAATTTTATTTACTCAATTATATATATTTATTCAATGCTGCTGCTATGTTGTTAATTCATAAATTTTAAAACAAATTATCTTTTTCATTGTGTCTCTTGCAAACAGAGATCAAACTTATACAGCAGAAAAAGAAAACTAATGCTTAATATAATTACGTCTTCAAAAATGAATTAAACTAAAAATAGATAATATTGTAGAGAATTAAAATAAAAAATCTCTTCTAAAAAGGCTTTTTGGGGATGGAATCTTAACAAAGAAATTTTATAATCTGATATTGAAGTAAAGAATCAGAGTAGAATCTGAACTGAACTGAAATGAATCCAAACTGACATATAAACCTAAATGAGATAGAAGTATCTTCTTTCGTAGAATTACATTACTTTGCAATAAATTTCTAGTAAGTAATCATAGAAAAGCTTTTGCAAGCAATTACTTTGTGGTTTTAACCTGTGTTTGGAATCCGGATATTATTGTTCTAAATCTATTTTCCTAAGAGGGTAGTAATACGTTACTCCCCCTGGTGGCATATTTCGAAAATCGTTATATTTAGTTTTAGTCACAAACTGTATAACCCTCAACGCTTCCTTAGCTGCTAGTTTTTTTTTATGCGAACAGTATTTTTTTTGTTCGAACAGTAATATTTCTATATATTTTTTTCGAAACCTTGTAATTCTGGTTCTAGGGTAGTAGGTAAATATTTGAAAGTTTGTCACGTAATAGGGGTCATAATGCTGTCAAACCTGCAAGCCGATAGAGGGTGTCAAATTTCATGCCGTTGTATAGAATGTTTTGAACTGAGTCAAATGATTTTCTGAAATCCAAATAAACAATGTCGAAATTATTTTCTTCATCCAACTCATCAGTGACCCTATCAAACTAATATTAAAAGCATGCAAACCGCATATCGATATTTCACACGTACATTTTTTGTGCGCAAGTTTTAATGTGTGCAAGTTTTCAAATTTTAATGAAATTCCCAATTCTTAAATTCGTGAATTGTGTCGTTACTAGAAGAATAGTTTGGTTTGTGTATTTTTAATTTTATGTAAAAAAACTGTCTTGTATAGATCTATGAGAACCTACCTAAGATATTCCTTCGACACGATACAACTAGAAAGGGACCAAACAACATTTGTCTCCATGTACGGGCAAGCTATTGTTAAGGTGAGCTGTATTGCTGAGCTATACAGCACTATCTTTCCTAAATACGATTACAATTATCGAGACGGCGGCGTTATTAGCATTAGCATTAGCATTAGTAGAGGCATATGATGCAAGAAAGCAAGCTTATTCAGCATCAGCCAAAAAAAAAAAAAAAACTCACCACTCCCATTTCACCCCTCCGTTCGCTCGAAATACCTGTCCAGTTGAGCCTTAAATTTGTTTAGGCTATCAACTTCAACAACAAGTGATGGAAATCGGTTCCACCAACCAACCACCCGCTGGCCAAAGGCAAACTTCCGCACATCTATCCGACATCCGTCCTTCCTCAATTTGAATTTATGCCCTCTGAGATGATTATTCTGAGCAAGATGAAGAATCCCATTGGCATTGAGCATGCTCAAACCATTCAAAGCCTTATACACCTCTATCAGATCACCTCGCCGGTGCCTAGTCTCCAGACTCTGTAATTTGCAAAACATAAGCCTTTCTTCGTAAGAGCAACACTTTGTTCCATTCACCAATCTTGGTGCCCTTCTCTGTACCCGTTCCAGCAGCTCTACATCCTTCTTGAAATGAGGCCTCCAGACATGTATACAGTGCTCAAGATGTGGCCTAACCATTGCCTTATAAACATGCCTTATATTATGAGCAAATTTAGATTGAAACAAGCATTAATCTTTATTTTGCATTAACATACACAATTATTATATTTACAAATATTGATTTATAAGGATATGTTAACCATTTACATAATCTTCTTCATCCATATTAACAAGCAGTTTAAAATCATTACCCATTTCTTCCCATAACATATTTTTTAAATATTCTTGAAATAATCCGTCCATATAATTTTTCCACAGGGCATCTAAATGAGTAATTTCTGAAAATTTAAGAATTGAAATACAACTTGAATCTCTAGCTGTTAAAATATTGTTAGCTCTTGAAAAACATTCTAATTGACATTCAATGGGATCTATCTTTTCTGATGATACACCTTGACGAATTTCAAAACGACAGTACTCTAATTTAATCCGAACTTTCACAGAAACATTTACGGTATTTTTTTTTCTTGTGAACCATCCAAAAGATCAATCGGATCTAAAGACACTTTCTTCTTTTCACATTAATCATATGAACTAAGTCATAACGTCCAATATGTTTTAACAAAGTAATAAAGATTGTTTTTTCATCCAATCTTGCTTTCTTCATTAGTGCATTAATAAATATTTCTGATTTTAAATTTTGAATTTGATTGATTCATCAAACGTAACATGAATAAGGTTATTAATTTCATCTTTACCCAAATGACTTTTGATTCTACAAACTATTTCGTATTCCATAAGATTCAATACTTTCAAAAGTACTCACAAACTGATCTGAGACTTTGCTACAGTTTAGAAAAAATCAGCTGATGTTCTCTATTATATTTGAAAACGAACGCCCTCTACCCTTGAGAATAACGCCCTCTACCCTTGAGAATAACGCTCACTAGGACCCTCTATCCTTGAAAATAACGCCCTCTAACGTTTACACTAGCAAGGCAATTAGATGGAAAAAGATCTTTTTTTGGTATTTTAATTATTATTAGGGACAATTTATTCCATTTTTTTTCTTTTTGGGTTTACAGGGTCTTTGCCCCATGCCAGGTTGCTTCTCTTGGAATCATATAAACATAGAATAGACCAGCAAAAAGCAAAAAGTAAATGGATAACGTTTGTATATTAGGCGTATATGGATTTTATTTGAATGTGCCCAAAACATTTTATTGTAGAGAGTTAGCATTGTTCAATCTAAAAGAAGAAACAGCATACTGTTTTTTATTTAAAATTCCAAAATATAAAGAAGAAGACTTAACATCAAGAGAAAGGAAAATTATACGTTGTGAAATATTTAAAAGTGGATTGAACTTTAATAATTACAAATTTGGTGATCCGATTGATCCCTGATTTCCTGAAGAAATGTTATATAATAGTTATTTGGCGTGGAGAACTGATAAAAAATATAACATTGGATATTTTCGCTATTCAGAACAAGAATTTTTGAAAAATATAAATATACCAAAATTCTATGATCCCGTAACATATTTTTTAAATATTCTTGAAGGTGAGCTAAATTGGATCTTCCCTTCCTACAGATACAACTACATCGAGAGGGCTTGTCTCTCTGTATAGCTGAAGCTGTGGAAAGAAATCAACGGTTACCTCACCCTTCATACGACACTTATAACTAATCGAGAGGGGCCAAATAGTTTCTGGAGAAGGTTCTGCATTTTCTTTGCTGAGTCTACATTCCTCTAATTCAAGATGCAAAATCCTGAAGCTGACTTATCAATGAAAGTTTCTAAATTATCAATGAAAGATATAGATCATGAATAATCAAAAGATTCTGAATTATCACTGGCAGAACAACTTACACCAATGAAAGATCCTGAAGTTGCATTCGTTGTAAATGATTTTACGTCATACGAACTCAACAAAAATGGTGTCAAATGGCAGTACACAAAACCATTAAAACCCATCAATAATACAGTAATAAATATTTTAAAATCTTGAAGAGATGAATTCAAAGAACTCTACGAAGAATGATTGATTGATTTCTTTGATGACATATGTCCTTTTCTCTCTTTTGCTTCGATAAATGTAGCCATTATGGAGCTGGCAAATGTGCTTTTCGATGAAATTAACTGGTCACGAATATTAACCTTTTTTATTGTTGTAAGTCAACTGGCAATCCTGGTTAAAGACGAAGAAAACACTAAATAAACTTGCAGATGTAACTATATCCTATATAACTTCCAATCTTTTAGTGTGGAAAAATAAAATGGGAAAATGGGAAGGTTTCATTCATTTTGCGGAGGAAAGGTATTGAACATTTAATTGTAACTTCAACTTAATTTTATTTACTCAATTATATATATTTATTCAATGCTGCTGCTATGTTGTTAATTCATAAATTTTAAAACAAATTATCTTTTTCATTGTGTCTCTTGCAAACAGAGATCAAACTTATACAGCAGAAAAAGAAAACTAATTCTTAATATAATTACGTCTTCAAAAAATGAATTAAACTAAAAATAGATAATATTGTAGAGAATTAAAATAAAAAATCTCTTCTAAAAAGGCTTTTTGGCTATGGAATCTTAACAAAGAAATTTTATAATCTGATATTGAAGTAAAGAATCAGAGTAGAATCTGAACTGAAGTGAAATGAATCCAAACTGACATATAAACCTAAATGAGATAAAAGTATCTTCTTTCGTAGAATTACATTACTTTACAATACGTTTCTAGTAAGTAATCATAGAAAAGCTTTTGCCAGCAATTACTTTGTGGTTTTAAGCTGTGTTTGGAATCCGGATATTATTGTTCTAAATCTATTCTCCTAAGAGGGTATAACACCTTACTCCCGCTAGTGGCATATTTCAAAAATCGTTATTTTTAGTTTTAGTCTAAAATCGTATTTTATTTTTTGTTTGAACTGTAATATTTCTAATCTTATGACTATCTTATATTTTTTTCCGAAACCTTTTAATTCTGGTTCTAGGGTAGTAGGTAATTATTTGAGTTTGTTGGTCCACACATCTCAACGTTGTAAAATTTTTTTTTAGAAAATCTGATATTGAAGTAAAGAATCAAAGAGTAGAATCTGAACTCAACTGAATCCAAAATATAAACCTAAATGAGATACAAGTGAGTATCTTCTTTCGTAGAATTACATTACTTTGCAATAAATTTCTAGTAAGTAATCATAGAAAAGCTTTTGCAAGCAATTACTTTGTGGTTTTAACCTGTGTTTGGAATCCGGATATTATTGTTCTAAATCTATTTTCCTAAGAGGGTAGTAATACGTTACTCCCCCTGGTGGCATATTTCGAAAATCGTTATATTTAGTTTTAGTCACAAACTGTATAACCCTCAACGCTTCCTTAGCTGCTAGTTTTTTTTTATGCGAACAGTATTTTTTTTGTTCGAACAGTAATATTTCTATATATTTTTTTCGAAACCTTGTAATTCTGGTTCTAGGGTAGTAGGTAAATATTTGAAAGTTTGTCACGTAATAGGGGTCATAATGCTGTCAAACCTGCAAGCCGATAGAGGGTGTCAAATTTCATGCCGTTGTATAGAATGTTTTGAACTGAGTCAAATGATTTTCTGAAATCCAAATAAACAATGTCGAAATTATTTTCTTCATCCAACTCATCAGTGACCCTATCAAACTAATATTAAAAGCATGCAAACCGCATATCGATATTTCACACGTACATTTTTTGTGCGCAAGTTTTAATGTGTGCAAGTTTTCAAATTTTAATGAAATTCCCAATTCTTAAATTCGTGAATTGTGTCGTTACTAGAAGAATAGTTTGGTTTGTGTATTTTTAATTTTATGTAAAAAAACTGTCTTGTATAGATCTATGAGAACCTACCTAAGATATTCCTTAGACACGATACAACTAGAAAGGGACCAAACAACATTTGTCTCCATGTACGGGCAAGCTATTGTTAAGGTGAGCTGTATTGCTGAGCTATACAGCACTATCTTTCCTAAATACGATTACAATTATCGAGACGGCGGCGTTATTAGCATTAGCATTAGCATTAGTAGAGGCATATGATGCAAGAAAGCAAGCTTATTCAGCATCAGCCAAAAAAAAAAAAAAAAACTCACCACTCCCATTTCACCCCTCCGTTCGCTCGAAATACCTGTCCAGTTGAGCCTTAAATTTGTTTAGGCTATCAACTTCAACAACAAGTGATGGAAATCGGTTCCACCAACCAACCACCCGCTGGCCAAAGGCAAACTTCCGCACATCTATCCGACATCCGTCCTTCCTCAATTTGAATTTATGCCCTCTGAGATGATTATTCTGAGCAAGATGAAGAATCCCATTGGCATTGAGCATGCTCAAACCATTCAAAGCCTTATACACCTCTATCAGATCACCTCGCCGGTGCCTAGTCTCCAGACTCTGTAATTTGCAAAACATAAGCCTTTCTTCGTAAGAGCAACACTTTGTTCCATTCACCAATCTTGGTGCCCTTCTCTGTACCCGTTCCAGCAGCTCTACATCCTTCTTGAAATGAGGCCTCCAGACATGTATACAGTGCTCAAGATGTGGCCTAACCATTGCCTTATAAACATGCCTTATATTATGAGCAAATTTAGATTGAAACAAGCATTAATCTTTATTTTGCATTAACATACACAATTATTATATTTACAAATATTGATTTATAAGGATATGTTAACCATTTACATAATCTTCTTCATCCATATTAACAAGCAGTTTAAAATCATTACCCATTTCTTCCCATAACATATTTTTTAAATATTCTTGAAATAATCCGTCCATATAATTTTTCCACAGGGCATCTAAATGAGTAATTTCTGAAAATTTAAGAATTGAAATACAACTTGAATCTCTAGCTGTTAAAATATTGTTAGCTCTTGAAAAACATTCTAATTGACATTCAATGGGATCTATCTTTTCTGATGATACACCTTGACGAATTTCAAAACGACAGTACTCTAATTTAATCCGAACTTTCACAGAAACATTTACGGTATTTTCTTTTCTTGTGAACCATCCAAAAGATCAATCGGATCTAAAGACACTTTCTTCTTTTCACATTAATCATATGAACTAAGTCATAACGTCCAATATGTTTTAACAAAGTAATAAAGATTGTTTTTTCATCCAATCTTGCTTTCTTCATTAGTGCATTAATAAATATTTCTGATTTTAAATTTTGAATTTGATTGATTCATCAAACGTAACATGAATAAGGTTATTAATTTCATCTTTACCCAAATGACTTTTGATTCTACAAACTATTTCGTATTCCATAAGATTCAATACTTTCAAAAGTACTCACAAACTGATCTGAGACTTTGCTACAGTTTAGAAAAAATCAGCTGATGTTCTCTATTATATTTGAAAACGAACGCCCTCTACCCTTGAGAATAACGCCCTCTACCCTTGAGAATAACGCTCACTAGGACCCTCTATCCTTGAAAATAACGCCCTCTAACGTTTACACTAGCAAGGCAATTAGATGGAAAAGATCTTTTTTTGGTATTTTAATTATTATTAGGGACAATTTATTCCATTTTTTTTCTTTTTGGGTTTACAGGGTCTTTGCCCCATGCCAGGTTGCTTCTCTTGGAATCATATAAACATAGAATAGACCAGCAAAAAGCAAAAAGTAAATGGATAACGTTTGTATATTAGGCGTATATGGATTTTATTTGAATGTGCCCAAAACATTTTATTGTAGAGAGTTAGCATTGTTCAATCTAAAAGAAGAAACAGCATACTGTTTTTTATTTAAAATTCCAAAATATAAAGAAGAAGACTTAACATCAAGAGAAAGGAAAATTATACGTTGTGAAATATTTAAAAGTGGATTGAACTTTAATAATTACAAATTTGGTGATCCGATTGATCCCTGATTTCCTGAAGAAATGTTATATAATAGTTATTTGGCGTGGAGAACTGATAAAAAATATAACATTGGATATTTTCGCTATTCAGAACAAGAATTTTTGAAAAATATAAATATACCAAAATTCTATGATCCCATAACATATTTTTTTAAATATTCTTGAAGGTGAGCTAAATTGGATCTTCCCTTCCTACAGATACAACTACATCGAGAGGGCTTGTCTCTCTGTATAGCTGAAGCTGTGGAAAGAAATCAACGGTTACCTCACCCTTCATACGACACTTATAACTAATCGAGAGGGGCCAAATAGTTTCTGGAGAAGGTTCTGCATTTTCTTTGCTGAGTCTACATTCCTCTAATTCAAGATGCAAAATCCTGAAGCTGACTTATCAATGAAAGTTTCTAAATTATCAATGAAAGATATAGATCGTGAATAATCAAAAGATTCTGAATTATCACTGGCAGAACAACTTACACCAATGAAAGATCCTGAAGTTGCATTCGTTGTAAATGATTTTACGTCATACGAACTCAACAAAAATGGTGTCAAATGGCAATACACAAAACCATTAAAACCCATCAATAATACAGTAATAAATATTTTAAAATCTTGAAGAGATGAATTCAAAGAACTCTACGAAGAATGATTGATTGATTTCTTTGATGACATATGTCCTTTTCTCTCTTTTGCTTCGATAAATGTAGCCATTATGGAGCTGGCAAATGTGCTTTTCGATGAAATTAACTGGTCACGAATATTAACCTTTTTTATTGTTGTAAGTCAACTGGCAATCCTGGTTAAAGACGAAGAAAACACTAAATAAACTTGCAGATGTAACTATATCCTATATAACTTCCAATCTTTTAGTGTGGAAAAATAAAATGGGAAAATGGGAAGGTTTCATTCATTTTGCGGAGGAAAGGTATTGAACATTTAATTGTAACTTCAACTTAATTTTATTTACTCAATTATATATATTTATTCAATGCTGCTGCTATGTTGTTAATTCATAAATTTTAAAACAAATTATCTTTTTCATTGTGTCTCTTGCAAACAGAGATCAAACTTATACAGCAGAAAAAGAAAACTAATTCTTAATATAATTACGTCTTCAAAAAATGAATTAAACTAAAAATAGATAATATTGTAGAGAATTAAAATAAAAAATCTCTTCTAAAAAGGCTTTTTGGCTATGGAATCTTAACAAAGAAATTTTATAATCTGATATTGAAGTAAAGAATCAGAGTAGAATCTGAACTGAAGTGAAATGAATCCAAACTGACATATAAACCTAAATGAGATAAAAGTATCTTCTTTCGTAGAATTACATTACTTTACAATACGTTTCTAGTAAGTAATCATAGAAAAGCTTTTGCCAGCAATTACTTTGTGGTTTTAAGCTGTGTTTGGAATCCGGATATTATTGTTCTAAATCTATTCTCCTAAGAGGGTATAACACCTTACTCCCGCTAGTGGCATATTTCAAAAATCGTTATTTTTAGTTTTAGTCTAAAATCGTATTTTATTTTTTGTTTGAACTGTAATATTTCTAATCTTATGACTATCTTATATTTTTTTCCGAAACCTTTTAATTCTGGTTCTAGGGTAGTAGGTAATTATTTGAGTTTGTTCGTCCACACATCTCTTAACGTTGTAAACTTTTTTTTTTAGAAAATCTGATATTGAAGTAAAGAATCAAAGAATAGAATCTGAACTCAACTGAATCCAAAATATAAACCTAAATGAGATACAAGTGAGTATCTTCTTTAGTAGAATTACATTACTTTGCAATAAATTTCTAGTAAGTAATCATAGAAAAGCTTTTGCCTGCAATTACTTTGTGGTTTTAAGCTGTGTTTGGAATCCGGATATTATTGTTCTAAATCTATTCTCCTAAGAGTGTATAACACCTTACTACCGCTAGTGGCATATTTCAAAAATCGTTATATTTAGTTTTAGTCTAAAATCGTATTTTATTTTGTGTTTGAACTGTAATATTTCTAATCTTATGACTATGTTATATTTTTTTCGAAACCTTTTAATTCTGGTTCTAGGGTAGTAGGTAATTATTTGAGTTTGTTGGTCCACACATCTCTTAACGTTGTAAAATTTTTTTTTAGAAAATCTGATATTGAAGTAAAGAATCAAAGAGTAGAATCTGAACTCAACTGAATCCAAAATATAAACCTAAATGAGATACAAGTGAGTATCTTCTTTCGTAGAATTACATTACTTTGCAATAAATTTCTAGTAAGTAATCATAGAAAAGCTTTTGCAAGCAATTACTTTGTGGTTTTAACCTGTGTTTGGAATCCGGATATTATTGTTCTAAATCTATTTTCCTAAGAGGGTAGTAATACGTTACTCCCCCTGGTGGCATATTTCGAAAATCGTTATATTTAGTTTTAGTCACAAACTGTATAACCCTCAACGCTTCCTTAGCTGCTAGTTTTTTTTATGCGAACAGTATTTTTTTGTTCGAACAGTAATATTTCTATATATTTTTTTCGAAACCTTGTAATTCTGGTTCTAGGGTAGTAGGTAAATATTTGAATGTTTGTCACGTAATAGGGGTCATAATGCTGTCAAACCTGCAAGCCGATAGAGGGTGTCAAATTTCATGCCGTTGTATAGAATGTTTTGAACTGAGTCAAATGATTTTCTGAAATCCAAATAAACAATGTCGAAATTATTTTCTTCATCCAACTCATCAGTGACCCTATCAAACTAATATTAAAAGCATGCAAACCGCATATCGATATTTCACACGTACATTTTTTGTGCGCAAGTTTTAATGTGTGCAAGTTTTCAAATTTTAATGAAATTCCCAATTCTTAAATTCGTGAATTGTGTCCTTACTAGAAGAATAGTTTGGTTTGTGTATTTTTAATTTTATGTAAAAAAACTGTCTTGTACGGATCTATGAGAACCTACCTAAGATATTCCTAAGACACGATACAACTAGAAAAGGACCAAACAACATTTGTCTCCATGTACGGGCAAGCTATTGTTAAGGTGAGCTGTATTGCTGAGCTATACAGCACTATCTTTCCTAAATACGATTACAATTATCGAGACGGCGGCGTTATTAGCATTAGCATTAGCATTAGTAGAGGCATATGATGCAAGAAAGCAAGCTTATTCAGCATCAGCCAAAAAAAAAAAAAAAAAACTCACCACTCCCCTTTCACACCTCCGTTCGCTCGAAATACCTGTCCAGTTGAGCCTTAAATTTGTTTAGGCTATCAACTTCAACAACAAGTGATGGAAATCGGTTCCACCAACCAAACACCCGCTGGCCAAAGGCAAACTTCAGCACATCTATCCGACATCCGTCCTTCCTCAATTTGAATTTATGCCCTCTGAGATGATTATTCTGAGCAAGATGAAGAATCCCATTGTTATTGAGCATGCTCAAACCATTCAAAGCCTTATACACCTCTATCAGATCACCTCGCCGGTGCCTAGTCTCCAGACTCTGTAATTTGCAAAACATAAGCCTTTCTTCGTAAGAGCAACACTTTGTTCCATTCACCAATCTTGTTGCCCTTCTCTGTACCCGTTCCAGCAGCTCTACATCCTTCTTGAAATGAGGCCTCCAGACATGTATACAGTGCTCAAGATGTGGCCTAACCATTGCCTTATAAACATGCCTTATATTATGAGCAAATTTAGATTGAAACAAGCATTAATCTTTATTTTGCATTAACATACACAATTATTATATTTACAAATATTGATTTATAAGGATATGTTAACCATTTACATAATCTTCTTCATCCATATTAACAAGCAGTTTAAAATCATTACCCATTTCTTCCCATAACATATTTTTTAAATATTCTTGAAATAATCCGTCCATATAATTTTTCCACAGGGCATCTAAATGAGTAATTTCTGAAAATTTAAGAATTGAAATACAACTTGAATCTCTAGCTGTTAAAATATTGTTAGCTCTTGAAAAACATTCTAATTGACATTCAATGGGATCTATCTTTTCTGATGATACACCTTGACGAATTTCAAAACGACAGTACTCTAATTTAATCCGAACTTTCACAGAAACATTTACGGTATTTTTTTTTCTTGTGAACCATCCAAAAGATCAATCGGATCTAAAGACACTTTCTTCTTTTCACATTAATCATATGAACTAAGTCATAACGTCCAATATGTTTTAACAAAGTAATAAAGATCGTTTTTTCATCCAATCTTGCTTTCTTCATTAGTGCATTAATAAATATTTCTGATTTTAAATTTTGAATTTGATTGATTCATCAAACGTAACATGAATAAGGTTATTAATTTCATCTTTACCCAAATGACTTTTGATTCTACAAACTATTTCGTATTCCATAAGATTCAATACTTTCAAAAGTACTCACAAACTGATCTGAGACTTTGCTACAGTTTAGAAAAAATCAGCTGATGTTCTCTATTATATTTGAAAACGAACGCCCTCTATCCTTGAGAATAACGCCCTCTACCCTTGAGAATAACGCCCTCTACCCTTGAGAATAACGCTCACTAGGACCCTCTATCCTTGAAAATAACGCCCTCTAACGTTTACACCAGCAAGGCAATTAGATGGAAAAAGATCTTTTTTTGGTATTTTAATTATTATTAGGGACAATTTATTCCATTTTTTTTCTTTTTGGGTTTACAGGGTCTTTGCCCCATGCCAGGTTGCTTCTCTTGGAATCATATAAACATAGAATAGACCAGCAAAAAGCAAAAAGTAAATGGATAACGTTTGTATATTAGGCGTATATGGATTTTATTTGAATGTGCCCAAAACATTTTATTGTAGAGAGTTAGCATTGTTCAATCTAAAAGAAGAAACAGCATACTGTTTTTTATTTAAAATTCCAAAATATAAAGAAGAAGACTTAACATCAAGAGAAAGGAAAATTATACGTTGTGAAATATTTAAAAGTGGATTGAACTTTAATAATTACAAATTTGGTGATCCGATTGATCCCTGATTTCCTGAAGAAATGTTATATAATAGTTATTTGGCGTGGAGAACTGATAAAAAATATAACATTGGATATTTTCGCTATTCAGAACAAGAATTTTTGAAAAATATAAATATACCAAAATTCTATGATCCCATAACATATTTTTTTAAATATTCTTGAAGGTGAGCTAAATTGGATCTTCACTTCCTACAGATACAACTACATCGAGAGGGCTTGTCTCTCTGTATAGCTGAAGCTGTGGAAAGAAATCAACGGTTACCTCACCCTTCATACGACACTTATAACTAATCGAGAGGGGCCAAATAGTTTCTGGAGAAGGTTCTGCATTTTCTTTGCTGAGTCTACATTCCTCTAATTCAAGATGCAAAATCCTGAAGCTGACTTATCAATGAAAGTTTCTAAATTATCAATGAAAGATATAGATCGTGAATAATCAAAAGATTCTGAATTATCACTGGCAGAACAACTTACACCAATGAAAGATCCTGAAGTTGCATTCGTTGTAAATGATTTTACGTCATACGAACTCAACAAAAATGGTGTCAAATGGCAATACACAAAACCATTAAAACCCATCAATAATACAGTAATAAATATTTTAAAATCTTGAAGAGATGAATTCAAAGAACTCTACGAAGAATGATTGATTGATTTCTTTGATGACATATGTCCTTTTCTCTCTTTTGCTTCGATAAATGTAGCCATTATGGAGCTGGCAAATGTGCTTTTCGATGAAATTAACTGGTCACGAATATTAACCTTTTTTATTGTTGTAAGTCAACTGGCAATCCTGGTTAAAGACGAAGAAAACACTAAATAAACTTGCAGATGTAACTATATCCTATATAACTTCCAATCTTTTAGTGTGGAAAAATAAAATGGGAAAATGGGAAGGTTTCATTCATTTTGCGGAGGAAAGGTATTGAACATTTAATTGTAACTTCAACTTAATTTTATTTACTCAATTATATATATTTATTCAATGCTGCTGCTATGTTGTTAATTCATAAATTTTAAAACAAATTATCTTTTTCATTGTGTCTCTTGCAAACAGAGATCAAACTTATACAGCAGAAAAAGAAAACTAATTCTTAATATAATTACGTCTTCAAAAAATGAATTAAACTAAAAATAGATAATATTGTAGAGAATTAAAATAAAAAATCTCTTCTAAAAAGGCTTTTTGGCTATGGAATCTTAACAAAGAAATTTTATAATCTGATATTGAAGTAAAGAATCAGAGTAGAATCTGAACTGAAGTGAAATGAATCCAAACTGACATATAAACCTAAATGAGATAAAAGTATCTTCTTTCGTAGAATTACATTACTTTACAATACGTTTCTAGTAAGTAATCATAGAAAAGCTTTTGCCAGCAATTACTTTGTGGTTTTAAGCTGTGTTTGGAATCCGGATATTATTGTTCTAAATCTATTCTCCTAAGAGGGTATAACACCTTACTCCCGCTAGTGGCATATTTCAAAAATCGTTATTTTTAGTTTTAGTCTAAAATCGTATTTTATTTTTTGTTTGAACTGTAATATTTCTAATCTTATGACTATGTTATATTTTTTTCCGAAACCTTTTAATTCTGGTTCTAGGGTAGTAGGTAATTATTTGAGTTTGTTCGTCCACACATCTCTTAACGTTGTAAACTTTTTTTTTTAGAAAATCTGATATTGAAGTAAAGAATCAAAGAATAGAATCTGAACTCAACTGAATCCAAAATATAAACCTAAATGAGATACAAGTGAGTATCTTCTTTAGTAGAATTACATTACTTTGCAATAAATTTCTAGTAAGTAATCATAGAAAAGCTTTTGCCTGCAATTACTTTGTGGTTTTAAGCTGTGTTTGGAATCCGGATATTATTGTTCTAAATCTATTCTCCTAAGAGTGTATAACACCTTACTACCGCTAGTGGCATATTTCAAAAATCGTTATATTTAGTTTTAGTCTAAAATCGTATTTTATTTTGTGTTTGAACTGTAATATTTCTAATCTTATGACTATGTTATATTTTTTTCGAAACCTTTTAATTCTGGTTCTAGGGTAGTAGGTAATTATTTGAGTTTGTTGGTCCACACATCTCTTAAAGTTGTAAAATTTTTTTTTAGAAAATCTGATATTGAAGTAAAGAATCAAAGAGTAGAATCTGAACTCAACTGAATCCAAAATATAAACCTAAATGAGATACAAGTGAGTATCTTCTTTCGTAGAATTACATTACTTTGCAATAAATTTCTAGTAAGTAATCATAGAAAAGCTTTTGCAAGCAATTACTTTGTGGTTTTAACCTGTGTTTGGAATCCGGATATTATTGTTCTAAATCTATTTTCCTAAGAGGGTAGTAATACGTTACTCCCCCTGGTGGCATATTTCGAAAATCGTTATATTTAGTTTTAGTCACAAACTGTATAACCCTCAACGCTTCCTTAGCTGCTAGTTTTTTTTTATGCGAACAGTATTTTTTTTGTTCGAACAGTAATATTTCTATATATTTTTTTCGAAACCTTGTAATTCTGGTTCTAGGGTAGTAGGTAAATATTTGAAAGTTTGTCACGTAATAGGGGTCATAATGCTGTCAAACCTGCAAGCCGATAGAGGGTGTCAAATTTCATGCCGTTGTATAGAATGTTTTGAACTGAGTCAAATGATTTTCTGAAATCCAAATAAACAATGTCGAAATTATTTTCTTCATCCAACTCATCAGTGACCCTATCAAACTAATATTAAAAGCATGCAAACCGCATATCGATATTTCACACGTACATTTTTTGTGCGCAAGTTTTAATGTGTGCAAGTTTTCAAATTTTAATGAAATTCCCAATTCTTAAATTCGTGAATTGTGTCGTTACTAGAAGAATAGTTTGGTTTGTGTATTTTTAATTTTATGTAAAAAAACTGTCTTGTATAGATCTATGAGAACCTACCTAAGATATTCCTTAGACACGATACAACTAGAAAGGGACCAAACAACATTTGTCTACATGTACGGGCAAGCTATTGTTAAGGTGAGCTGTATTGCTGAGCTATACAGCACTATCTTTCCTAAATACGATTACAATTATCGAGACGGCGGCGTTATTAGCATTAGCATTAGCATTAGTAGAGGCATATGATGCAAGAAAGCAAGCTTATTCAGCATCAGCCAAAAAAAAAAAAAAAAACTCACCACTCCCATTTCACCCCTCCATTCGCTCGAAATACCTGTCCAGTTGAGCCTTAAATTTGTTTAGGCTATCAACTTCAACAACAAGTGATGGAAATCGGTTCCACCAACCAACCACCCGCTGGCCAAAGGCAAACTTCCGCACATCTATCCGACATCCGTCCTTCCTCAATTTGAATTTATGCCCTCTGAGATGATTATTCTGAGCAAGATGAAGAATCCCATTGGCATTGAGCATGCTCAAACCATTCAAAGCCTTATACACCTCTATCAGATCACCTCGCCGGTGCCTAGTCTCCAGACTCTGTAATTTGCAAAACATAAGCCTTTCTTCGTAAGAGCAACACTTTGTTCCATTCACCAATCTTGTTGCCCTTCTCTGTACCCGTTCCAGCAGCTCTACATCCTTCTTGAAATGAGGCCTCCAGACATGTATAAAGTGCTCAAGATGTGGCCTAACCATTGCCTTATAAACATGCCTTATATTATGAGCAAATTTAGATTGAAACAAGCATTAATCTTTATTTTGCATTAACATACAGAATTATTATATTTACAAATATTGATTTATAAGGATATGTTAACCATTTACATAATCTTCTTCATCCATATTAACAAGCAGTTTAAAATCATTACCCATTTCTTCCCATAACATATTTTTTAAATATTCTTGAAATAATCCGTCCATATAATTTTTCCACAGGGCATCTAAATGAGTAATTTCTGAAAATTTAAGAATTGAAATACAACTTGAATCTCTAGCTGTTAAAATATTGTTAGCTCTTGAAAAACATTCTAATTGACATTCAATGGGATCTATCTTTTCTGATGATACACCTTGACGAATTTCAAAACGACAGTACTCTAATTTAATCCGAACTTTCACAGAAACGTTTACGGTATTTTTTTTTCTTGTGAACCATCCAAAAGATCAATCGGATCTAAAGACACTTTCTTCTTTTCACATTAATCATATGAACTAAGTCATAACGTCCAATATGTTTTAACAAAGTAATAAAGATCGTTTTTTCATCCAATCTTGCTTTCTTCATTAGTGCATTAATAAATATTTCTGATTTTAAATTTTGAATTTGATTGATTCATCAAACGTAACATGAATAAGGTTATTAATTTCATCTTTACCCAAATGACTTTTGATTCTACAAACTATTTCGTATTCCATAAGATTCAATACTTTCAAAAGTACTCACAAACTGATCTGAGACTTTGCTACAGTTTAGAAAAATCAGCTGATGTTCTCTATTATATTTGAAAACGAACGCCCTCTATCCTTGAGAATAACGCCCTCTACCCTTGAGAATAACGCTCACTAGGACCCTCTATCCTTGAAAATAACGCCCTCTAACCTTTACACTAGCAAGGCAATTAGGTGGAAAAAGATCTTTTTTTGGTATTTTAATTATTATTAGGGACAATTTATTCCATTTTTTTTCTTTTTGGGTTTACAGGGTCTTTGCCCCATGCCAGGTTGCTTCTCTTGGAATCATATAAACATAGAATAGACCAGCAAAAAGCAAAAAGTAAATGGATAACGTTTGTATATTAGGCGTATATGGATTTTATTTGAATGTGCCCAAAACATTTTATTGTAGAGAGTTAGCATTGTTCAATCTAAAAGAAGAAACAGCATACTGTTTTTTATTTAAAATTCCAAAATATAAAGAAGAAGACTTAACATCAAGAGAAAGGAAAATTATACGTTGTGAAATATTTAAAAGTGGATTGAACTTTAATAATTACAAATTTGGTGATCCCATTGATCCCTGATTTCCAGAAGAAATGATATATAATAGTTATTTGGCGTGGAGAACTGATAAAAAATATAACATTGGATATTTTCGCTATTCAGAACAAGAATTTTTGAAAAATATAAATTTACCAAAATTCGATGTTCCCATAACATATTTTTTAAATATTCTTGAAGGTGAGCTAAATTGGATCTTCCCTTCCTATAGATACAACTACATCGAGAGGGCTTGTCTCTCTGTATAGCTGAAGGCGTGGAAAGAAGTCAACGGTTACCTCACCCTTCATACGACATTTAAAACTAATCGAGAGGGGCCAAATAGTTTCGGGAGAAGGTCTGCATTTTCTTTACTGAGTCTACATTCCTCTAATTCAAGATGCAAAATCCTGAAGCTGACTTATCAATGAAAGTTTCTAAATTATCAATGAAAGATTTAGATCGTGAATAATCAAAAGATTCTGAATTATCACTTAAAGACCAACTTACACCAATGAAAGATCCTGAAGTTGCATTCGTTGTAAATGATTTTACGTCATACGAACTCAACAAAAATGGTGTCAAATGGCAAAACACAAAACCATTAAAACCCATCAATAATACAGTTATAAATATTTTAAAATCTTGAAGAGATGAATTCAAAGAACTCTACGAAGAATGTTTGATTGATTTCTGTGATGACATATGTCCTTTTCTCTCTTTTGCTTCGATAAATGTAGCCATTATGGAGCTGGCAAATGTGCTTTTCGATGAAATTAACTGGTCACGAATATTAACCTTTTTTATTGTTGTAAGTCAACTGGCAATCCGGTTTAAAGACGAAGAAAACACTATAAATAAACTTGCAGATGTAACTATATCCTATATAACATCCAATCTTTTAGTGTGGATAAATAAATAGGGAAAATGGGAAGGTTTCAATCATTTTGCCGAGGAAAGGTATTGAACATTTAATTATAACTTCAAATTAATTTTATGTACTCAATTATATATATTTTTTCAATGCTGCTGCTATGTTGTTAATTCATAAATTTTAAAACAAATTAGCTTTTTCATTGTGTCTCTTGCAAACAGATATCAAACTTATAGCAGAAAAAGAAAACTAATGCTTAATATAATTACGTCTTCAAAAATGAATTAAACTAAAAATAGATAATATTGTAGAGAATTAAAATAAAAAATCTCTTCTAAAAAGGTTTTTGGGGATGGAATCTTAACAAAGAAATTTTATAATCTGATATTGAAGTAAAGAATCAGAGTAGAATCTGAACTGAACTGAAATGAATCCAAACTGACATATAAACCTAAATGAGATAGAAGTACCTTCTTTCGTAGAATTACATTACTTTGCAATAAATTTCTAGTAAGTAATCATAGAAAAGCTTTTGCAAGCAATTACTTTGTGGTTTTAACCTGTGTTTGGAATCCGGATATTATTGTTCTAAATCTATTTTCCTAAGAGGGTAGTAATACGTTACTCCCCCTGGTGGCATATTTCGAAAATCGTTATATTTAGTTTTAGTCACAAACTGTATAACCTTCAACGCTTCCTTAGCTGCTAGTTTTTTTTATGCGAACAGTATTTTTTTTGTTCGAACAGTAATATTTCTATATATTTTTTTCGAAACCTTGTAATTCTGGTTCTAGGGTAGTAGGTAAATATTTGAATGTTTGTCACGTAATAGGGGTCATAATGCTGTCAAACCTGCAAGCCGATAGAGGGTGTCAAATTTCATGCCGTTGTATAGAATGTTTTGAACTGAGTCAAATGATTTTCTGAAATCCAAATAAACAATGTCGAAATTATTTTCTTCATCCAACTCATCAGTGACCCAATCAAACTTGTATTAAAAGCATGCAAACCGCATATCGATATTTCACACGTACATTTTTTGTGCGCAAGTTTTAATGTGTGCAAGTTTTCAAATTTTAATGAAATTCCCAATTCTTAAATTCGTGAATTGTGTCGTTACTAGAAGAATATTTTGGTTTGTGTATTTTTAATTTTATGTAAAAAAACTGTCTTGTATGGATCTATGAGAACCTACCTAAGATATTCCTAAGACAAGATACAACTAGAAAGGGACCAAACAACATTTGTCTCCATGTACGGGCAAGCTATTGTTAAGGTGAGCTGTATTGCTGAGCTATACAGCACTATCTTTCCTAAATACGATTACAATTATCGAGACGGCGGCGTTATTAGCATTAGCATTAGCATTAGTAGAGGCATATGATGCAAGAAAGCAAGCTTATTCAGCATCAGCCAAAAAAAAAAAAAAAAAACTCACCACTCCCATTTCACCCCTACGTTCGCTCGAAATACCTGTCCAGTTGAGCCTTAAATTTGTTTAGGCTATCAACTTCAACAACAAGTGATGGAAATCGGTTCCACCAACCAACCACCCGCTGGCCAAAGGCAAACTTCCGCACATCTATCCGACATCCGTCCTTCCTCAATTTGAATTTATGCCCTCTGAGATGATTATTCTGAGCAAGATGAAGAATCCCATTGGCATTGAGCATGCTCAAACCATTCAAAGCCTTATACACCTCTATCAGATCACCTCGCCGGTGCCTAGTCTCCAGACTCTGTAATTTGCAAAACATAAGCCTTTCTTCGTAAGAGCAACACTTTGTTCCATTCACCAATCTTGTTGCCCTTCTCTGTACCCGTTCCAGCAGCTCTACATCCTTCTTGAAATGAGGCCTCCAGACATGTATACAGTGCTCAAGATGTGGCCTAACCATTGCCTTATAAACATGCCTTATATTATGAGCAAATTTAGATTGAAACAAGCATTAATCTTTATTTTGCATTAACATACACAATTATTATATTTACAAATATTGATTTATAAGGATATGTTAACCATTTACATAATCTTCTTCACTCCATATTAACAAGCAGTTTAAAATCATTACCCATTTCTTCCCATAACATATTTTTTTAAATATTCTTGAAATAATCCGTCCATATAATTTTTCCACAGGGCATCTAAATGAGTAATTTCTGAAAATTTAAGAATTGAAATACAACTTGAAACTCTAGCTGTTAAAATATTGTTAGCTCTTGAAAAACATTCTAATTGACATTCAATGGGATCTATCTTTTCTGATGATACACCTTGAAGAATTTCAAAACGACAGTACTCTAATTTAATCCGAACTTTCACAGAAACATTTACGGTATTTTTTTTTCTTGTGAACCATCCAAAAGATCAATCGGATCTAAAGACACTTTCTTCTTTTCACATTAATCATATGAACTAAGTCATAACGTCCAATATGTTTTAACAAAGTAATAAAGATCGTTTTTTCATCCAATCTTGCTTTCTTCATTAGTGCATTAATAAATATTTCTGATTTTAAATTTTGAATTTGATTGATTCATCAAACGTAACATGAATAAGGTTATTAATTTCATCTTTACCCAAATGACTTTTGATTCTACAAACTATTTCGTATTCCATAAGATTCAATACTTTCAAAAGTACTCACAAACTGATCTGAGACTTTGCTACAGTTTAGAAAAAATCAGCTGATGTTCTCTATTATATTTGAAAACGAACGCCCTCTATCCTTGAGAATAACGCCCTCTACCCTTGAGAATAACGCTCACTAGGACCCTCTATCCTTGAAAATAACGCCCTCTAACGTTTACACTAGCAAGGGAATTAGATGGAAAAAGATCTTTTTTTTGGTATTTTAATTATTATTAGGGACAATTTATTCCATTTTTTTTCTTTTTGGGTTTACAGGGTCTTTGTCCCATGCCAGGTTGCTTCTCTTGGAATCATATAAACATAGAATAGACCAGCAAAAGACCAGCAAAAAGCAAAAAGTAAAGGGATACCGTTTGTATATTAGGCGTATATGGATTTTATTTGAATGTGCCCAAAACATTTTATTGTAGAGAGTTAGGATTGTTCAATCTAAAAGAAGAAACAGCATACTGTTTTTTTTTTAAAATTCCAAAATATAAAGAAGAAGACTTAACATCAAGAGAAAGGAAAATTATACATTGTGAAATATTTAAAAGTGGATTGAACTTTAATAAATACAAATTTGGTGATCCCATTGATCCCTGATTTCCAGAAGAAATGTTATATATATGTTATTTGGCGTGCAGAACTGATAAAAAATATAACATTGGATATTTTCGCTATTCAGAACAAGATTTTTTGAAAAATATAAATATACCAAAATTCTATGATCCCATAACATATTTTTTAAATATTCTTGAAGGTGAGCTAAATTGGATCTTCCCTTCCTACAGATACAACTACATCGAGAGGGCTTGTCTCTCTGTATAGCTGAAGCCGTGGAAAGAAATCAACGGTTACCTCACCCTTCATACGACACATAACTAATCGAGAGGGGCCAAATAGTTTCTGGAGAAGGTTCTGCATTTTCTTTGCTGAGTCTACATTCCTCTAATTCAAGATGCCAAATCCTGAAGCTGACTTATCAATGAAAGTTTCTAAATTATCAATGAAAGATATAGATCGTGAATAATCAAAATATTCTGAATTATCACTGGCAGAACAACTTACACCAATGAAAGATCCTGAAGTTGCATTCGTTGTAAATGATTTTACGTCATACGAACTCAACAAAAATGGTTTCAAATGGCAATACACAAAACCATTAAAACCCAACAATAATACAGTAATAAATATTTTAAAATCTTGAAGAGATGAATTCAAAGAACTCTACGAAGAATGATTGATTGATTTCTTTGATGACATATGTCCTTTTCTCTCTTTTGCTTCGATAAATGTAGCCATTATGGAGCTGGCAAATGTGCTTTTCGATGAAATTAACTGGTCACGAATATTAACCTTTTTTATTGTTGTAAGTCAACTGGCAATCCTGGTTAAAGACGAAGAAAACACTAAATAAACTTGCAGATGTAACTATATCCTATATAACTTCCAATCTTTTAGTGTGGAAAAATAAAATGGGAAAATGGGAAGGTTTCATTCATTTTGCGGAGGAAAGGTATTGAACATTTAATTGTAACTTCAACTTAATTTTATTTACTCAATTATATATATTTATTCAATGCTGCTGCTATGTTGTTAATTCATAAATTTTAAAACAAATTATCTTTTTCATTGTGTCTCTTGCAAACAGAGATCAAACTTATACAGCAGAAAAAGAAAACTACTTCTTAATATAATTACGTCTTCAAAAAATGAATTAAACTAAAAATAGATAATATTGTAGAGAATTAAAATAAAAAATCTCTTCTAAAAAGGCTTTTTGGCTATGGAATCTTAACAAAGAAATTTTATAATCTGATATTGAAGTAAAGAATCAGAGTAGAATCTGAACTGAAGTGAAATGAATCCAAACTGACATATAAACCTAAATGAGATAAAAGTATCTTCTTTCGTAGAATTAAATTACTTTACAATACGTTTCTAGTAAGTAATCATAGAAAAGCTTTTGCCAGCAATTACTTTGTGGTTTTAAGCTGTGTTTGGAATCCGGATATTATTGTTCTAAATCTATTCTCCTAAGAGGGTATAACACCTTACTCCCGCTAGTGGCATATTTCAAAAATCGTTATTTTTAGTTTTAGTCTAAAATCGTATTTTATTTTTTGTTTGAACTGTAATATTTCTAATCTTATGACTATGTTATATTTTTTTCCGAAACCTTTTAATTCTGGTTCTAGGGTAGTAGGTAATTATTTGAGTTTGTTCGTCCACACATCTCTTAACGTTGTAAACTTTTTTTTTTAGAAAATCTGATATTGAAGTAAAGAATCAAAGAATAGAATCTGAACTCAACTGAATCCAAAATATAAACCTAAATGAGATACAAGTGAGTATCTTCTTTAGTAGAATTACATTACTTTGCAATAAATTTCTAGTAAGTAATCATAGAAAAGCTTTTGCCTGCAATTACTTTGTGGTTTTAAGCTGTGTTTGGAATCCGGATATTATTGTTCTAAATCTATTCTCCTAAGAGTGTATAACACCTTACTACCGCTAGTGGCATATTTCAAAAATCGTTATATTTAGTTTTAGTCTAAAATCGTATTTTATTTTTTGTTTGAACTGTAATATTTCTAATCTTATGACTATGTTATATTTTTTTCGAAACCTTTTAATTCTGGTTCTAGGGTAGTAGGTAATTATTTGAGTTTGTTGGTCCACACATCTCTTAACGTTGTAAAATTTTTTTTTAGAAAATCTGATATTGAAGTAAAGAATCAAAGAGTAGAATCTGAACTCAACTGAATCCAAAATATAAACCTAAATGAGATACAAGTGAGTATCTTCTTTCGTAGAATTACATTACTTTGCAATAAATTTCTAGTAAGTAATCATAGAAAAGCTTTTGCAAGCAATTACTTTGTGGTTTTAACCTGTGTTTGGAATCCGGATATTATTGTTCTAAATCTATTTTCCTAAGAGGGTAGTAATACGTTACTCCTCCTGGTGGCATATTTCGAAAATCGTTATATTTAGTTTTAGTCACAAACTGTATAACCCTCAACGCTTCCTTAGCTGCTAGTTTTTTTTATGCGAACAGTATTTTTTTTGTTCGAACAGTAATATTTCTATATATTTTTTTCGAAACCTTGTAATTCTGGTTCTAGGGTAGTAGGTAAATATTTGAATGTTTGTCACGTAATAGGGGTCATAATGCTGTCAAACCTGCAAGCCGATAGAGGGTGTCAAATTTCATGCCGTTGTATAGAATGTTTTGAACTGAGTCAAATGATTTTCTGAAATCCAAATAAACAATGTCGAAATTATTTTCTTCATCCAACTCATCAGTGACCCTATCAAACTAATATTAAAAGCATGCAAACCGCATATCGATATTTCACACGTACATTTTTTGTGCGCAAGTTTTAATGTGTGCAAGTTTTCAAATTTTAATGAAATTCCCAATTCTTAAATTCGTGAATTGTGTCGTTACTAGAAGAATATTTTGGTTTGTGTATTTTTAATTTTATGTAAAAAAACTGTCTTGTATGGATCTATGAGAACCTACCTAAGATATTCCTAAGACAAGATACAACTAGAAAGGGACCAAACAACATTTGTCTCCATGTACGGGCAAGCTATTGTTAAGGTGAGCTGTATTGCTGAGCTATACAGCACTATCTTTCCTAAATACGATTACAATTATCGAGACGGCGGCGTTATTAGCATTAGCATTAGCATTTGTAGAGGCATATGATGCAAGAAAGCAAGCTTATTCAGCATCAGCCAAAAAAAAAAAAAAAAACTCACCACTCCCATTTCACCCCTCCGTTCGCTCGAAATACCTGTCCAGTTGAGCCTTAAATTTGTTTAGGCTATCAACTTCAACAACAAGTGATGGAAATCGGTTCCACCAACCAACCACCCGCTGGCCAAAGGCAAACTTCCGCACATCTATCCGACATCCGTCCTTCCTCAATTTGAATTTATGCCCTCTGAGATGATTATTCTGAGCAAGATGAAGAATCCCATTGGCATTGAGCATGCTCAAACCATTCAAAGCCTTATACACCTCTATCAGATCACCTCGCCGGTGCCTAGTCTCCAGACTCTGTAATTTGCAAAACATAAGCCTTTCTTCGTAAAAGCAACACTTTGTTCCATTCACCAATCTTGTTGCCCTTCTCTGTACCCGTTCCAGCAGCTCTACATCCTTCTTGAAATGAGGCCTCCAGACATGTATACAGTGCTCAAGATGTGGCCTAACCATTGCCTTATAAACATGCCTTATATTATGAGCAAATTTAGATTGAAACAAGCATTAATCTTTATTTTGCATTAACATACACAATTATTATATTTACAAATATTGATTTATAAGGATATGTTAACCATTTACATAATCTTCTTCATCCATATTAACAAGCAGTTTAAAATCATTACCCATTTCTTCCCATAACATATTTTTTAAATATTCTTGAAATAATCCGTCCATATAATTTTTCCACAGGGCATCTAAATGAGTAATTTCTGAAATTTTAAGAATTGAAATACAACTTGAATCTCTAGCTGTTAAAATATTGTTAGCTCTTGAAAAACATTCTAATTGACATTCAATGGGATCTATCTTTTCTGATGATACACCTTGACGAATTTCAAAACGACAGTACTCTAATTTAATCCGAACTTTCACAGAAACATTTACGGTATTTTTTTTTCTTGTGAACCATCCAAAAGATCAATCGGATCTAAAGACACTTTCTTCTTTTCACATTAATCATATGAACTAAGTCATAACGTCCAATATGTTTTAACAAAGTAATAAAGATCGTTTTTTCATCCAATCTTGCTTTCTTCATTAGTGCATTAATAAATATTTCTGATTTTAAATTTTGAATTTGATTGATTCATCAAACGTAACATGAATAAGGTTATTAATTTCATCTTTACCCATATGACTTTTGATTCTACAAACTATTTCGTATTCCATAAGATTCAATACTTTCAAAAGTACTCACAAACTGATCTGAGACTTTGCTACAGTTTAGAAAAAATCAGCTGATGTTCTCTATTATATTTGAAAACGAACGCCCTCTATCCTTGAGAATAACGCCCTCTACCCTTGAGAATAACGCTCACTAGGACCCTCTATCCTTGAAAATAACGCCCTCTAACGTTTACACTAGCAAGGCAATTAGATGGAAAAAGATCTTTGTTTGGTATTTTAATTATTATTAGGGACAATTTATTCCATTTTTTTTCTTTTTGGGTTTACAGGGTCTTTGTCCCATGCCAGGTTGCTTCTCTTGGAATCATATAAACATAGAATAGACCAGCAAAAGACCAGCAAAAAGCAAAAAGTAAAGGGATACCGTTTGTATATTAGGCGTATATGGATTTTATTTGAATGTGCCCAAAACATTTTATTGTAGAGAGTTAGCATTGTTCAATCTAAAAGAAGAAACAGCATACTGTTTTTTTTTAAAATTCCAAAATATAAAGAAGAAGACTTAACATCAAGAGAAAGGAAAATTATACATTGTGAAATATTTAAAAGTGGATTGAACTTTAATAAATACAAATTTGGTGATCCCATTGATCCCTGATTTCCAGAAGAAATGTTATATATATGTTATTTGGCATGCAGAACTGATAAAAAATATAACATTGGATATTTTCGCTATTCAGAACAAGATTTTTTGAAAAATATAAATATACCAAAATTCTATGATCCCATAACATATTTTTTAAATATTCTTGAAGGTGAGCTAAATTGGATCTTCCCTTCCTACAGATACAACTACATCGAGAGGGCTTGTCTCTCTGTATAGCTGAAGCCGTGGAAAGAAATCAACGGTTACCTCACCCTTCATACGACACTTATAACTAATCGAGAGGGGCCAAATAGTTTCTGGAGAAGGTTCTGCATTTTCTTTGCTGAGTCTACATTCCTCTAATTCAAGATGCCAAATCCTGAAGCTGACGTATCAATGAAAGTTTCTAAATTATCAATGAAAGATATAGATCGTGAATAATCAAAATATTCTGAATTATCACTGGCAGAACAACTTACACCAATGAAAGATCCTGAAGTTGCATTCGTTGTAAATGATTTTACGTCATACGAACTCAACAAAAATGGTGTCAAATGGCAATACACAAAACCATTAAAACCCATCAATAATACAGTAATAAATATTTTAAAATCTTGAAGAGATGAATTCAAAGAACTCTACGAAGAATGATTGATTGATTTCTTTGATGACATATGTCCTTTTCTCTCTTTTGCTTCGATAAATGTAGCCATTATGGAGCTGGCAAATGTGCTTTTCGATGAAATTAACTGGTCACGAATATTAACCTTTTTTATTGTTGTAAGTCAACTGGCAATCCTGGTTAAAGACGAAGAAAACACTAAATAAACTTGCAGATGTAACTATATCCTATATAACTTCCAATCTTTTAGTGTGGAAAAATAAAATGGGAAAATGGGAAGGTTTCATTCATTTTGCGGAGGAAAGGTATTGAACATTTAATTGTAACTTCAACTTAATTTTATTTACTCAATTATATATATTTATTCAATGCTGCTGCTATGTTGTTAATTCATAAATTTTAAAACAAATTATCTTTTTCATTGTGTCTCTTGCAAACAGAGATCAAACTTATACAGCAGAAAAAGAAAACTAATGCTTAATATAATTACGTCTTCAAAAATGAATTAAACTAAAAATAGATAATATTGTAGAGAATTAAAATAAAAAATCTCTTCTAAAAAGGCTTTTTGGGGATGGAATCTTAACAAAGAAATTTTATAATCTGATATTGAAGTAAAGAATCAGAGTAGAATCTGAACTGAACTGAAATGAATCCAAACTGACATATAAACCTAAATGAGATAGAAGTATCTTCTTTCGTAGAATTACATTACTTTGCAATAAATTTCTAGTAAGTAATCATAGAAAAGCTTTTGCAAGCAATTACTTTGTGGTTTTAACCTGTGTTTGGAATCCGGATATTATTGTTCTAAATCTATTTTCCTAAGAGGGTAGTAATACGTTACTCCCCCTGGTGGCATATTTCGAAAATCGTTATATTTAGTTTTAGTCACAAACTGTATAACCCTCAACGCTTCCTTAGCTGCTAGTTTTTTTTTATGCGAACAGTATTTTTTTTGTTCGAACAGTAATATTTCTATATATTTTTTTCGAAACCTTGTAATTCTGGTTCTAGGGTAGTAGGTAAATATTTGAAAGTTTGTCACGTAATAGGGGTCATAATGCTGTCAAACCTGCAAGCCGATAGAGGGTGTCAAATTTCATGCCGTTGTATAGAATGTTTTGAACTGAGTCAAATGATTTTCTGAAATCCAAATAAACAATGTCGAAATTATTTTCTTCATCCAACTCATCAGTGACCCTATCAAACTAATATTAAAAGCATGCAAACCGCATATCGATATTTCACACGTACATTTTTTGTGCGCAAGTTTTAATGTGTGCAAGTTTTCAAATTTTAATGAAATTCCCAATTCTTAAATTCGTGAATTGTGTCGTTACTAGAAGAATAGTTTGGTTTGTGTATTTTTAATTTTATGTAAAAAAACTGTCTTGTATAGATCTATGAGAACCTACCTAAGATATTCCTTCGACACGATACAACTAGAAAGGGACCAAACAACATTTGTCTCCATGTACGGGCAAGCTATTGTTAAGGTGAGCTGTATTGCTGAGCTATACAGCACTATCTTTCCTAAATACGATTACAATTATCGAGACGGCGGCGTTATTAGCATTAGCATTAGCATTAGTAGAGGCATATGATGCAAGAAAGCAAGCTTATTCAGCATCAGCCAAAAAAAAAAAAAAAACTCACCACTCCCATTTCACCCCTCCGTTCGCTCGAAATACCTGTCCAGTTGAGCCTTAAATTTGTTTAGGCTATCAACTTCAACAACAAGTGATGGAAATCGGTTCCACCAACCAACCACCCGCTGGCCAAAGGCAAACTTCCGCACATCTATCCGACATCCGTCCTTCCTCAATTTGAATTTATGCCCTCTGAGATGATTATTCTGAGCAAGATGAAGAATCCCATTGGCATTGAGCATGCTCAAACCATTCAAAGCCTTATACACCTCTATCAGATCACCTCGCCGGTGCCTAGTCTCCAGACTCTGTAATTTGCAAAACATAAGCCTTTCTTCGTAAGAGCAACACTTTGTTCCATTCACCAATCTTGGTGCCCTTCTCTGTACCCGTTCCAGCAGCTCTACATCCTTCTTGAAATGAGGCCTCCAGACATGTATACAGTGCTCAAGATGTGGCCTAACCATTGCCTTATAAACATGCCTTATATTATGAGCAAATTTAGATTGAAACAAGCATTAATCTTTATTTTGCATTAACATACACAATTATTATATTTACAAATATTGATTTATAAGGATATGTTAACCATTTACATAATCTTCTTCATCCATATTAACAAGCAGTTTAAAATCATTACCCATTTCTTCCCATAACATATTTTTTAAATATTCTTGAAATAATCCGTCCATATAATTTTTCCACAGGGCATCTAAATGAGTAATTTCTGAAAATTTAAGAATTGAAATACAACTTGAATCTCTAGCTGTTAAAATATTGTTAGCTCTTGAAAAACATTCTAATTGACATTCAATGGGATCTATCTTTTCTGATGATACACCTTGACGAATTTCAAAACGACAGTACTCTAATTTAATCCGAACTTTCACAGAAACATTTACGGTATTTTTTTTTCTTGTGAACCATCCAAAAGATCAATCGGATCTAAAGACACTTTCTTCTTTTCACATTAATCATATGAACTAAGTCATAACGTCCAATATGTTTTAACAAAGTAATAAAGATTGTTTTTTCATCCAATCTTGCTTTCTTCATTAGTGCATTAATAAATATTTCTGATTTTAAATTTTGAATTTGATTGATTCATCAAACGTAACATGAATAAGGTTATTAATTTCATCTTTACCCAAATGACTTTTGATTCTACAAACTATTTCGTATTCCATAAGATTCAATACTTTCAAAAGTACTCACAAACTGATCTGAGACTTTGCTACAGTTTAGAAAAAATCAGCTGATGTTCTCTATTATATTTGAAAACGAACGCCCTCTACCCTTGAGAATAACGCCCTCTACCCTTGAGAATAACGCTCACTAGGACCCTCTATCCTTGAAAATAACGCCCTCTAACGTTTACACTAGCAAGGCAATTAGATGGAAAAAGATCTTTTTTTGGTATTTTAATTATTATTAGGGACAATTTATTCCATTTTTTTTCTTTTTGGGTTTACAGGGTCTTTGCCCCATGCCAGGTTGCTTCTCTTGGAATCATATAAACATAGAATAGACCAGCAAAAAGCAAAAAGTAAATGGATAACGTTTGTATATTAGGCGTATATGGATTTTATTTGAATGTGCCCAAAACATTTTATTGTAGAGAGTTAGCATTGTTCAATCTAAAAGAAGAAACAGCATACTGTTTTTTATTTAAAATTCCAAAATATAAAGAAGAAGACTTAACATCAAGAGAAAGGAAAATTATACGTTGTGAAATATTTAAAAGTGGATTGAACTTTAATAATTACAAATTTGGTGATCCGATTGATCCCTGATTTCCTGAAGAAATGTTATATAATAGTTATTTGGCGTGGAGAACTGATAAAAAATATAACATTGGATATTTTCGCTATTCAGAACAAGAATTTTTGAAAAATATAAATATACCAAAATTCTATGATCCCGTAACATATTTTTTAAATATTCTTGAAGGTGAGCTAAATTGGATCTTCCCTTCCTACAGATACAACTACATCGAGAGGGCTTGTCTCTCTGTATAGCTGAAGCTGTGGAAAGAAATCAACGGTTACCTCACCCTTCATACGACACTTATAACTAATCGAGAGGGGCCAAATAGTTTCTGGAGAAGGTTCTGCATTTTCTTTGCTGAGTCTACATTCCTCTAATTCAAGATGCAAAATCCTGAAGCTGACTTATCAATGAAAGTTTCTAAATTATCAATGAAAGATATAGATCATGAATAATCAAAAGATTCTGAATTATCACTGGCAGAACAACTTACACCAATGAAAGATCCTGAAGTTGCATTCGTTGTAAATGATTTTACGTCATACGAACTCAACAAAAATGGTGTCAAATGGCAGTACACAAAACCATTAAAACCCATCAATAATACAGTAATAAATATTTTAAAATCTTGAAGAGATGAATTCAAAGAACTCTACGAAGAATGATTGATTGATTTCTTTGATGACATATGTCCTTTTCTCTCTTTTGCTTCGATAAATGTAGCCATTATGGAGCTGGCAAATGTGCTTTTCGATGAAATTAACTGGTCACGAATATTAACCTTTTTTATTGTTGTAAGTCAACTGGCAATCCTGGTTAAAGACGAAGAAAACACTAAATAAACTTGCAGATGTAACTATATCCTATATAACTTCCAAT
This sequence comes from Mastigoproctus giganteus, assembly GCF_048544385.1. Taxonomy (NCBI): domain Eukaryota; kingdom Metazoa; phylum Arthropoda; class Arachnida; order Uropygi; family Thelyphonidae; genus Mastigoproctus; species Mastigoproctus giganteus. The sequence goes on along the minus strand of NW_028328305.1, from coordinate 201,681 downwards.
CTTTTAGTGTGGAAAAATAAAATGGGAAAATGGGAAGGTTTCATTCATTTTGCGGAGGAAAGGTATTGAACATTTAATTGTAACTTCAACTTAATTTTATTTACTCAATTATATATATTTATTCAATGCTGCTGCTATGTTGTTAATTCATAAATTTTAAAACAAATTATCTTTTTCATTGTGTCTCTTGCAAACAGAGATCAAACTTATACAGCAGAAAAAGAAAACTAATTCTTAATATAATTACGTCTTCAAAAAATGAATTAAACTAAAAATAGATAATATTGTAGAGAATTAAAATAAAAAATCTCTTCTAAAAAGGCTTTTTGGCTATGGAATCTTAACAAAGAAATTTTATAATCTGATATTGAAGTAAAGAATCAGAGTAGAATCTGAACTGAAGTGAAATGAATCCAAACTGACATATAAACCTAAATGAGATAAAAGTATCTTCTTTCGTAGAATTACATTACTTTACAATACGTTTCTAGTAAGTAATCATAGAAAAGCTTTTGCCAGCAATTACTTTGTGGTTTTAAGCTGTGTTTGGAATCCGGATATTATTGTTCTAAATCTATTCTCCTAAGAGGGTATAACACCTTACTCCCGCTAGTGGCATATTTCAAAAATCGTTATTTTTAGTTTTAGTCTAAAATCGTATTTTATTTTTTGTTTGAACTGTAATATTTCTAATCTTATGACTATCTTATATTTTTTTCCGAAACCTTTTAATTCTGGTTCTAGGGTAGTAGGTAATTATTTGAGTTTGTTGGTCCACACATCTCAACGTTGTAAAATTTTTTTTTAGAAAATCTGATATTGAAGTAAAGAATCAAAGAGTAGAATCTGAACTCAACTGAATCCAAAATATAAACCTAAATGAGATACAAGTGAGTATCTTCTTTCGTAGAATTACATTACTTTGCAATAAATTTCTAGTAAGTAATCATAGAAAAGCTTTTGCAAGCAATTACTTTGTGGTTTTAACCTGTGTTTGGAATCCGGATATTATTGTTCTAAATCTATTTTCCTAAGAGGGTAGTAATACGTTACTCCCCCTGGTGGCATATTTCGAAAATCGTTATATTTAGTTTTAGTCACAAACTGTATAACCCTCAACGCTTCCTTAGCTGCTAGTTTTTTTTTATGCGAACAGTATTTTTTTTGTTCGAACAGTAATATTTCTATATATTTTTTTCGAAACCTTGTAATTCTGGTTCTAGGGTAGTAGGTAAATATTTGAAAGTTTGTCACGTAATAGGGGTCATAATGCTGTCAAACCTGCAAGCCGATAGAGGGTGTCAAATTTCATGCCGTTGTATAGAATGTTTTGAACTGAGTCAAATGATTTTCTGAAATCCAAATAAACAATGTCGAAATTATTTTCTTCATCCAACTCATCAGTGACCCTATCAAACTAATATTAAAAGCATGCAAACCGCATATCGATATTTCACACGTACATTTTTTGTGCGCAAGTTTTAATGTGTGCAAGTTTTCAAATTTTAATGAAATTCCCAATTCTTAAATTCGTGAATTGTGTCGTTACTAGAAGAATAGTTTGGTTTGTGTATTTTTAATTTTATGTAAAAAAACTGTCTTGTATAGATCTATGAGAACCTACCTAAGATATTCCTTAGACACGATACAACTAGAAAGGGACCAAACAACATTTGTCTCCATGTACGGGCAAGCTATTGTTAAGGTGAGCTGTATTGCTGAGCTATACAGCACTATCTTTCCTAAATACGATTACAATTATCGAGACGGCGGCGTTATTAGCATTAGCATTAGCATTAGTAGAGGCATATGATGCAAGAAAGCAAGCTTATTCAGCATCAGCCAAAAAAAAAAAAAAAAACTCACCACTCCCATTTCACCCCTCCGTTCGCTCGAAATACCTGTCCAGTTGAGCCTTAAATTTGTTTAGGCTATCAACTTCAACAACAAGTGATGGAAATCGGTTCCACCAACCAACCACCCGCTGGCCAAAGGCAAACTTCCGCACATCTATCCGACATCCGTCCTTCCTCAATTTGAATTTATGCCCTCTGAGATGATTATTCTGAGCAAGATGAAGAATCCCATTGGCATTGAGCATGCTCAAACCATTCAAAGCCTTATACACCTCTATCAGATCACCTCGCCGGTGCCTAGTCTCCAGACTCTGTAATTTGCAAAACATAAGCCTTTCTTCGTAAGAGCAACACTTTGTTCCATTCACCAATCTTGGTGCCCTTCTCTGTACCCGTTCCAGCAGCTCTACATCCTTCTTGAAATGAGGCCTCCAGACATGTATACAGTGCTCAAGATGTGGCCTAACCATTGCCTTATAAACATGCCTTATATTATGAGCAAATTTAGATTGAAACAAGCATTAATCTTTATTTTGCATTAACATACACAATTATTATATTTACAAATATTGATTTATAAGGATATGTTAACCATTTACATAATCTTCTTCATCCATATTAACAAGCAGTTTAAAATCATTACCCATTTCTTCCCATAACATATTTTTTAAATATTCTTGAAATAATCCGTCCATATAATTTTTCCACAGGGCATCTAAATGAGTAATTTCTGAAAATTTAAGAATTGAAATACAACTTGAATCTCTAGCTGTTAAAATATTGTTAGCTCTTGAAAAACATTCTAATTGACATTCAATGGGATCTATCTTTTCTGATGATACACCTTGACGAATTTCAAAACGACAGTACTCTAATTTAATCCGAACTTTCACAGAAACATTTACGGTATTTTCTTTTCTTGTGAACCATCCAAAAGATCAATCGGATCTAAAGACACTTTCTTCTTTTCACATTAATCATATGAACTAAGTCATAACGTCCAATATGTTTTAACAAAGTAATAAAGATTGTTTTTTCATCCAATCTTGCTTTCTTCATTAGTGCATTAATAAATATTTCTGATTTTAAATTTTGAATTTGATTGATTCATCAAACGTAACATGAATAAGGTTATTAATTTCATCTTTACCCAAATGACTTTTGATTCTACAAACTATTTCGTATTCCATAAGATTCAATACTTTCAAAAGTACTCACAAACTGATCTGAGACTTTGCTACAGTTTAGAAAAAATCAGCTGATGTTCTCTATTATATTTGAAAACGAACGCCCTCTACCCTTGAGAATAACGCCCTCTACCCTTGAGAATAACGCTCACTAGGACCCTCTATCCTTGAAAATAACGCCCTCTAACGTTTACACTAGCAAGGCAATTAGATGGAAAAGATCTTTTTTTGGTATTTTAATTATTATTAGGGACAATTTATTCCATTTTTTTTCTTTTTGGGTTTACAGGGTCTTTGCCCCATGCCAGGTTGCTTCTCTTGGAATCATATAAACATAGAATAGACCAGCAAAAAGCAAAAAGTAAATGGATAACGTTTGTATATTAGGCGTATATGGATTTTATTTGAATGTGCCCAAAACATTTTATTGTAGAGAGTTAGCATTGTTCAATCTAAAAGAAGAAACAGCATACTGTTTTTTATTTAAAATTCCAAAATATAAAGAAGAAGACTTAACATCAAGAGAAAGGAAAATTATACGTTGTGAAATATTTAAAAGTGGATTGAACTTTAATAATTACAAATTTGGTGATCCGATTGATCCCTGATTTCCTGAAGAAATGTTATATAATAGTTATTTGGCGTGGAGAACTGATAAAAAATATAACATTGGATATTTTCGCTATTCAGAACAAGAATTTTTGAAAAATATAAATATACCAAAATTCTATGATCCCATAACATATTTTTTTAAATATTCTTGAAGGTGAGCTAAATTGGATCTTCCCTTCCTACAGATACAACTACATCGAGAGGGCTTGTCTCTCTGTATAGCTGAAGCTGTGGAAAGAAATCAACGGTTACCTCACCCTTCATACGACACTTATAACTAATCGAGAGGGGCCAAATAGTTTCTGGAGAAGGTTCTGCATTTTCTTTGCTGAGTCTACATTCCTCTAATTCAAGATGCAAAATCCTGAAGCTGACTTATCAATGAAAGTTTCTAAATTATCAATGAAAGATATAGATCGTGAATAATCAAAAGATTCTGAATTATCACTGGCAGAACAACTTACACCAATGAAAGATCCTGAAGTTGCATTCGTTGTAAATGATTTTACGTCATACGAACTCAACAAAAATGGTGTCAAATGGCAATACACAAAACCATTAAAACCCATCAATAATACAGTAATAAATATTTTAAAATCTTGAAGAGATGAATTCAAAGAACTCTACGAAGAATGATTGATTGATTTCTTTGATGACATATGTCCTTTTCTCTCTTTTGCTTCGATAAATGTAGCCATTATGGAGCTGGCAAATGTGCTTTTCGATGAAATTAACTGGTCACGAATATTAACCTTTTTTATTGTTGTAAGTCAACTGGCAATCCTGGTTAAAGACGAAGAAAACACTAAATAAACTTGCAGATGTAACTATATCCTATATAACTTCCAATCTTTTAGTGTGGAAAAATAAAATGGGAAAATGGGAAGGTTTCATTCATTTTGCGGAGGAAAGGTATTGAACATTTAATTGTAACTTCAACTTAATTTTATTTACTCAATTATATATATTTATTCAATGCTGCTGCTATGTTGTTAATTCATAAATTTTAAAACAAATTATCTTTTTCATTGTGTCTCTTGCAAACAGAGATCAAACTTATACAGCAGAAAAAGAAAACTAATTCTTAATATAATTACGTCTTCAAAAAATGAATTAAACTAAAAATAGATAATATTGTAGAGAATTAAAATAAAAAATCTCTTCTAAAAAGGCTTTTTGGCTATGGAATCTTAACAAAGAAATTTTATAATCTGATATTGAAGTAAAGAATCAGAGTAGAATCTGAACTGAAGTGAAATGAATCCAAACTGACATATAAACCTAAATGAGATAAAAGTATCTTCTTTCGTAGAATTACATTACTTTACAATACGTTTCTAGTAAGTAATCATAGAAAAGCTTTTGCCAGCAATTACTTTGTGGTTTTAAGCTGTGTTTGGAATCCGGATATTATTGTTCTAAATCTATTCTCCTAAGAGGGTATAACACCTTACTCCCGCTAGTGGCATATTTCAAAAATCGTTATTTTTAGTTTTAGTCTAAAATCGTATTTTATTTTTTGTTTGAACTGTAATATTTCTAATCTTATGACTATCTTATATTTTTTTCCGAAACCTTTTAATTCTGGTTCTAGGGTAGTAGGTAATTATTTGAGTTTGTTCGTCCACACATCTCTTAACGTTGTAAACTTTTTTTTTTAGAAAATCTGATATTGAAGTAAAGAATCAAAGAATAGAATCTGAACTCAACTGAATCCAAAATATAAACCTAAATGAGATACAAGTGAGTATCTTCTTTAGTAGAATTACATTACTTTGCAATAAATTTCTAGTAAGTAATCATAGAAAAGCTTTTGCCTGCAATTACTTTGTGGTTTTAAGCTGTGTTTGGAATCCGGATATTATTGTTCTAAATCTATTCTCCTAAGAGTGTATAACACCTTACTACCGCTAGTGGCATATTTCAAAAATCGTTATATTTAGTTTTAGTCTAAAATCGTATTTTATTTTGTGTTTGAACTGTAATATTTCTAATCTTATGACTATGTTATATTTTTTTCGAAACCTTTTAATTCTGGTTCTAGGGTAGTAGGTAATTATTTGAGTTTGTTGGTCCACACATCTCTTAACGTTGTAAAATTTTTTTTTAGAAAATCTGATATTGAAGTAAAGAATCAAAGAGTAGAATCTGAACTCAACTGAATCCAAAATATAAACCTAAATGAGATACAAGTGAGTATCTTCTTTCGTAGAATTACATTACTTTGCAATAAATTTCTAGTAAGTAATCATAGAAAAGCTTTTGCAAGCAATTACTTTGTGGTTTTAACCTGTGTTTGGAATCCGGATATTATTGTTCTAAATCTATTTTCCTAAGAGGGTAGTAATACGTTACTCCCCCTGGTGGCATATTTCGAAAATCGTTATATTTAGTTTTAGTCACAAACTGTATAACCCTCAACGCTTCCTTAGCTGCTAGTTTTTTTTATGCGAACAGTATTTTTTTTGTTCGAACAGTAATATTTCTATATATTTTTTTCGAAACCTTGTAATTCTGGTTCTAGGGTAGTAGGTAAATATTTGAATGTTTGTCACGTAATAGGGGTCATAATGCTGTCAAACCTGCAAGCCGATAGAGGGTGTCAAATTTCATGCCGTTGTATAGAATGTTTTGAACTGAGTCAAATGATTTTCTGAAATCCAAATAAACAATGTCGAAATTATTTTCTTCATCCAACTCATCAGTGACCCTATCAAACTAATATTAAAAGCATGCAAACCGCATATCGATATTTCACACGTACATTTTTTGTGCGCAAGTTTTAATGTGTGCAAGTTTTCAAATTTTAATGAAATTCCCAATTCTTAAATTCGTGAATTGTGTCCTTACTAGAAGAATAGTTTGGTTTGTGTATTTTTAATTTTATGTAAAAAAACTGTCTTGTACGGATCTATGAGAACCTACCTAAGATATTCCTAAGACACGATACAACTAGAAAGGGACCAAACAACATTTGTCTCCATGTACGGGCAAGCTATTGTTAAGGTGAGCTGTATTGCTGAGCTATACAGCACTATCTTTCCTAAATACGATTACAATTATCGAGACGGCGGCGTTATTAGCATTAGCATTAGCATTAGTAGAGGCATATGATGCAAGAAAGCAAGCTTATTCAGCATCAGCCAAAAAAAAAAAAAAAAAACTCACCACTCCCCTTTCACACCTCCGTTCGCTCGAAATACCTGTCCAGTTGAGCCTTAAATTTGTTTAGGCTATCAACTTCAAAAACAAGTGATGGAAATCGGTTCCACCAACCAAACACCCGCTGGCCAAAGGCAAACTTCAGCACATCTATCCGACATCCGTCCTTCCTCAATTTGAATTTATGCCCTCTGAGATGATTATTCTGAGCAAGATGAAGAATCCCATTGTTATTGAGCATGCTCAAACCATTCAAAGCCTTATACACCTCTATCAGATCACCTCGCCGGTGCCTAGTCTCCAGACTCTGTAATTTGCAAAACATAAGCCTTTCTTCGTAAGAGCAACACTTTGTTCCATTCACCAATCTTGTTGCCCTTCTCTGTACCCGTTCCAGCAGCTCTACATCCTTCTTGAAATGAGGCCTCCAGACATGTATACAGTGCTCAAGATGTGGCCTAACCATTGCCTTATAAACATGCCTTATATTATGAGCAAATTTAGATTGAAACAAGCATTAATCTTTATTTTGCATTAACATACACAATTATTATATTTACAAATATTGATTTATAAGGATATGTTAACCATTTACATAATCTTCTTCATCCATATTAACAAGCAGTTTAAAATCATTACCCATTTCTTCCCATAACATATTTTTTAAATATTCTTGAAATAATCCGTCCATATAATTTTTCCACAGGGCATCTAAATGAGTAATTTCTGAAAATTTAAGAATTGAAATACAACTTGAATCTCTAGCTGTTAAAATATTGTTAGCTCTTGAAAAACATTCTAATTGACATTCAATGGGATCTATCTTTTCTGATGATACACCTTGACGAATTTCAAAACGACAGTACTCTAATTTAATCCGAACTTTCACAGAAACATTTACGGTATTTTTTTTTCTTGTGAACCATCCAAAAGATCAATCGGATCTAAAGACACTTTCTTCTTTTCACATTAATCATATGAACTAAGTCATAACGTCCAATATGTTTTAACAAAGTAATAAAGATCGTTTTTTCATCCAATCTTGCTTTCTTCATTAGTGCATTAATAAATATTTCTGATTTTAAATTTTGAATTTGATTGATTCATCAAACGTAACATGAATAAGGTTATTAATTTCATCTTTACCCAAATGACTTTTGATTCTACAAACTATTTCGTATTCCATAAGATTCAATACTTTCAAAAGTACTCACAAACTGATCTGAGACTTTGCTACAGTTTAGAAAAAATCAGCTGATGTTCTCTATTATATTTGAAAACGAACGCCCTCTATCCTTGAGAATAACGCCCTCTACCCTTGAGAATAACGCTCACTAGGACCCTCTATCCTTGAAAATAACGCCCTCTAACGTTTACACCAGCAAGGCAATTAGATGGAAAAAGATCTTTTTTTGGTATTTTAATTATTATTAGGGACAATTTATTCCATTTTTTTTCTTTTTGGGTTTACAGGGTCTTTGCCCCATGCCAGGTTGCTTCTCTTGGAATCATATAAACATAGAATAGACCAGCAAAAAGCAAAAAGTAAATGGATAACGTTTGTATATTAGGCGTATATGGATTTTATTTGAATGTGCCCAAAACATTTTATTGTAGAGAGTTAGCATTGTTCAATCTAAAAGAAGAAACAGCATACTGTTTTTTATTTAAAATTCCAAAATATAAAGAAGAAGACTTAACATCAAGAGAAAGGAAAATTATACGTTGTGAAATATTTAAAAGTGGATTGAACTTTAATAATTACAAATTTGGTGATCCGATTGATCCCTGATTTCCTGAAGAAATGTTATATAATAGTTATTTGGCGTGGAGAACTGATAAAAAATATAACATTGGATATTTTCGCTATTCAGAACAAGAATTTTTGAAAAATATAAATATACCAAAATTCTATGATCCCATAACATATTTTTTAAATATTCTTGAAGGTGAGCTAAATTGGATCTTCCCTTCCTACAGATACAACTACATCGAGAGGGCTTGTCTCTCTGTATAGCTGAAGCTGTGGAAAGAAATCAACGGTTACCTCACCCTTCATACGACACTTATAACTAATCGAGAGGGGCCAAATAGTTTCTGGAGAAGGTTCTGCATTTTCTTTGCTGAGTCTACATTCCTCTAATTCAAGATGCAAAATCCTGAAGCTGACTTATCAATGAAAGTTTCTAAATTATCAATGAAAGATATAGATCGTGAATAATCAAAAGATTCTGAATTATCACTGGCAGAACAACTTACACCAATGAAAGATCCTGAAGTTGCATTCGTTGTAAATGATTTTACGTCATACGAACTCAACAAAAATGGTGTCAAATGGCAATACACAAAACCATTAAAACCCATCAATAATACAGTAATAAATATTTTAAAATCTTGAAGAGATGAATTCAAAGAACTCTACGAAGAATGATTGATTGATTTCTTTGATGACATATGTCCTTTTCTCTCTTTTGCTTCGATAAATGTAGCCATTATGGAGCTGGCAAATGTGCTTTTCGATGAAATTAACTGGTCACGAATATTAACCTTTTTTATTGTTGTAAGTCAACTGGCAATCCTGGTTAAAGACGAAGAAAACACTAAATAAACTTGCAGATGTAACTATATCCTATATAACTTCCAATCTTTTAGTGTGGAAAAATAAAATGGGAAAATGGGAAGGTTTCATTCATTTTGCGGAGGAAAGGTATTGAACATTTAATTGTAACTTCAACTTAATTTTATTTACTCAATTATATATATTTATTCAATGCTGCTGCTATGTTGTTAATTCATAAATTTTAAAACAAATTATCTTTTTCATTGTGTCTCTTGCAAACAGAGATCAAACTTATACAGCAGAAAAAGAAAACTAATTCTTAATATAATTACGTCTTCAAAAAATGAATTAAACTAAAAATAGATAATATTGTAGAGAATTAAAATAAAAAATCTCTTCTAAAAAGGCTTTTTGGCTATGGAATCTTAACAAAGAAATTTTATAATCTGATATTGAAGTAAAGAATCAGAGTAGAATCTGAACTGAAGTGAAATGAATCCAAACTGACATATAAACCTAAATGAGATAAAAGTATCTTCTTTCGTAGAATTACATTACTTTACAATACGTTTCTAGTAAGTAATCATAGAAAAGCTTTTGCCAGCAATTACTTTGTGGTTTTAAGCTGTGTTTGGAATCCGGATATTATTGTTCTAAATCTATTCTCCTAAGAGGGTATAACACCTTACTCCCGCTAGTGGCATATTTCAAAAATCGTTATTTTTAGTTTTAGTCTAAAATCGTATTTTATTTTTTGTTTGAACTGTAATATTTCTAATCTTATGACTATGTTATATTTTTTTCCGAAACCTTTTAATTCTGGTTCTAGGGTAGTAGGTAATTATTTGAGTTTGTTCGTCCACACATCTCTTAACGTTGTAAACTTTTTTTTTTAGAAAATCTGATATTGAAGTAAAGAATCAAAGAATAGAATCTGAACTCAACTGAATCCAAAATATAAACCTAAATGAGATACAAGTGAGTATCTTCTTTAGTAGAATTACATTACTTTGCAATAAATTTCTAGTAAGTAATCATAGAAAAGCTTTTGCCTGCAATTACTTTGTGGTTTTAAGCTGTGTTTGGAATCCGGATATTATTGTTCTAAATCTATTCTCCTAAGAGTGTATAACACCTTACTACCGCTAGTGGCATATTTCAAAAATCGTTATATTTAGTTTTAGTCTAAAATCGTATTTTATTTTGTGTTTGAACTGTAATATTTCTAATCTTATGACTATGTTATATTTTTTTCGAAACCTTTTAATTCTGGTTCTAGGGTAGTAGGTAATTATTTGAGTTTGTTGGTCCACACATCTCTTAAAGTTGTAAAATTTTTTTTTAGAAAATCTGATATTGAAGTAAAGAATCAAAGAGTAGAATCTGAACTCAACTGAATCCAAAATATAAACCTAAATGAGATACAAGTGAGTATCTTCTTTCGTAGAATTACATTACTTTGCAATAAATTTCTAGTAAGTAATCATAGAAAAGCTTTTGCAAGCAATTACTTTGTGGTTTTAACCTGTGTTTGGAATCCGGATATTATTGTTCTAAATCTATTTTCCTAAGAGGGTAGTAATACGTTACTCCCCCTGGTGGCATATTTCGAAAATCGTTATATTTAGTTTTAGTCACAAACTGTATAACCCTCAACGCTTCCTTAGCTGCTAGTTTTTTTTTATGCGAACAGTATTTTTTTTGTTCGAACAGTAATATTTCTATATATTTTTTTCGAAACCTTGTAATTCTGGTTCTAGGGTAGTAGGTAAATATTTGAAAGTTTGTCACGTAATAGGGGTCATAATGCTGTCAAACCTGCAAGCCGATAGAGGGTGTCAAATTTCATGCCGTTGTATAGAATGTTTTGAACTGAGTCAAATGATTTTCTGAAATCCAAATAAACAATGTCGAAATTATTTTCTTCATCCAACTCATCAGTGACCCTATCAAACTAATATTAAAAGCATGCAAACCGCATATCGATATTTCACACGTAAATTTTTTGTGCGCAAGTTTTAATGTGTGCAAGTTTTCAAATTTTAATGAAATTCCCAATTCTTAAATTCGTGAATTGTGTCGTTACTAGAAGAATAGTTTGGTTTGTGTATTTTTAATTTTATGTAAAAAAACTGTCTTGTATAGATCTATGAGAACCTACCTAAGATATTCCTTAGACACGATACAACTAGAAAGGGACCAAACAACATTTGTCTCCATGTACGGGCAAGCTATTGTTAAGGTGAGCTGTATTGCTGAGCTATACAGCACTATCTTTCCTAAATACGATTACAATTATCGAGACGGCGGCGTTATTAGCATTAGCATTAGCATTAGTAGAGGCATATGATGCAAGAAAGCAAGCTTATTCAGCATCAGCCAAAAAAAAAAAAAAAAACTCACCACTCCCATTTCACCCCTCCGTTCGCTCGAAATACCTGTTCAGTTGAGCCTTAAATTTGTTTAGGCTATCAACTTCAACAAAAGTGATGGAAATCGGTTCCACCAACCAACCACCCGCTGGCCAAAGGCAAACTTCCGCACATCTATCCGACATCCGTCCTTCCTCAATTTGAATTTATGCCCTCTGAGATGATTATTCTGAGCAAGATGAAGAATCCCATTGGCATTGAGCATGCTCAAACCATTCAAAGCCTTATACACCTCTATCAGATCACCTCGCCGGTGCCTAGTCTCCAGACTCTGTAATTTGCAAAACATAAGCCTTTCTTCGTAAGAGCAACACTTTGTTCCATTCACCAATCTTGGTGCCCTTCTCTGTACCCGTTCCAGCAGCTCTACATCCTTCTTGAAATGAGGCCTCCAGACATGTATACAGTGCTCAAGATGTGGCCTAACCATTGCCTTATAAACATGCCTTATATTATGAGCAAATTTAGATTGAAACAAGCATTAATCTTTATTTTGCATTAACATACACAATTATTATATTTACAAATATTGATTTATAAGGATATGTTAACCATTTACATAATCTTCTTCATCCATATTAACAAGCAGTTTAAAATCATTACCCATTTCTTCCCATAACATATTTTTTAAATATTCTTGAAATAATCCGTCCATATAATTTTTCCACAGGGCATCTAAATGAGTAATTTCTGAAAATTTAAGAATTGAAATACAACTTGAATCTCTAGCTGTTAAAATATTGTTAGCTCTTGAAAAACATTCTAATTGACATTCAATGGGATCTATCTTTTCTGATGATACACCTTGACGAATTTCAAAACGACAGTACTCTAATTTAATCCGAACTTTCACAGAAACATTTACGGTATTTTTTTTTCTTGTGAACCATCCAAAAGATCAATCGGATCTAAAGACACTTTCTTCTTTTCACATTAATCATATGAACTAAGTCATAACGTCCAATATGTTTTAACAAAGTAATAAAGATCGTTTTTTCATCCAATCTTGCTTTCTTCATTAGTGCATTAATAAATATTTCTGATTTTAAATTTTGAATTTGATTGATTCATCAAACGTAACATGAATAAGGTTATTAATTTCATCTTTACCCAAATGACTTTTGATTCTACAAACTATTTCGTATTCCATAAGATTCAATACTTTCAAAAGTACTCACAAACTGATCTGAGACTTTGCTACAGTTTAGAAAAAATCAGCTGATGTTCTCTATTATATTTGAAAACGAACGCCCTCTATCCTTGAGAATAACGCCCTCTACCCTTGAGAATAACGCTCACTAGGACACTCTATCCTTGAAAATAACGCCCTCTAACATTTACACTAGCAAGGGAATTAGATGGAAAAAGATCTTTTTTTTGGTATTTTAATTATTATTAGGGACAATTTATTCCATTTTTTTTCTTTTTGGGTTTACAGGGTCTTTGTCCCATGCCAGGTTGCTTCTCTTGGAATCATATAAACATAGAATAGACCAGCAAAAGACCAGCAAAAAGCAAAAAGTAAAGGGATACCGTTTGTATATTAGGCGTATATGGATTTTATTTGAATGTGCCCAAAACATTTTATTGTAGAGAGTTAGCATTGTTCAATCTAAAAGAAGAAACAGCATACTGTTTTTTTTTTAAAATTCCAAAATATAAAGAAGAAGACTTAACATCAAGAGAAAGGAAAATTATACATTGTGAAATATTTAAAAGTGGATTGAACTTTAATAAATACAAATTTGGTGATCCCATTGATCCCTGATTTCCAGAAGAAATGTTATATATATGTTATTTGGCGTGCAGAACTGATAAAAAATATAACATTGGATATTTTCGCTATTCAGAACAAGATTTTTTGAAAAATATAAATATACCAAAATTCTATGATCCCATAACATATTTTTTAAATATTCTTGAAGGTGAGCTAAATTGGATCTTCCCTTCCTACAGATACAACTACATCGAGAGGGCTTGTCTCTCTGTATAGCTGAAGCTGTGGAAAGAAATCAACGGTTACCTCACCCTTCATACGACACTTATAACTAATCGAGAGGGGCCAAATAGTTTCTGGAGAAGGTTCTGCATTTTCTTTGCTGAGTCTACATTCCTCTAATTCAAGATGCAAAATCCTGAAGCTGACTTATCAATGAAAGTTTCTAAATTATCAATGAAAGATATAGATCGTGAATAATCAAAAGATTCTGAATTATCACTGGCAGAACAACTTACACCAATGAAAGATCCTGAAGTTGCATTCGTTGTAAATGATTTTACGTCATACGAACTCAACAAAAATGGTGTCAAATGGCAATACACAAAACCATTAAAACCCATCAATAATACAGTAATAAATATTTTAAAATCTTGAAGAGATGAATTCAAAGAACTCTACGAAGAATGATTGATTGATTTCTTTGATGACATATGTCCTTTTCTCTCTTTTGCTTCGATAAATGTAGCCATTATGGAGCTGGCAAATGTGCTTTTCGATGAAATTAACTGGTCACGAATATTAACCTTTTTTATTGTTGTAAGTCAACTGGCAATCCTGGTTAAAGACGAAGAAAACACTAAATAAACTTGCAGATGTAACTATATCCTATATAACTTCCAATCTTTTAGTGTGGAAAAATAAAATGGGAAAATGGGAAGGTTTCATTCATTTTGCGGAGGAAAGGTATTGAACATTTAATTGTAACTTCAACTTAATTTTATTTACTCAATTATATATATTTATTCAATGCTGCTGCTATGTTGTTAATTCATAAATTTTAAAACAAATTATCTTTTTCATTGTGTCTCTTGCAAACAGAGATCAAACTTATACAGCAGAAAAAGAAAACTAATTCTTAATATAATTACGTCTTCAAAAAATGAATTAAACTAAAAATAGATAATATTGTAGAGAATTAAAATAAAAAATCTCTTCTAAAAAGGCTTTTTGGCTATGGAATCTTAACAAAGAAATTTTATAATCTGATATTGAAGTAAAGAATCAGAGTAGAATCTGAACTGAAGTGAAATGAATCCAAACTGACATATAAACCTAAATGAGATAAAAGTATCTTCTTTCGTAGAATTACATTACTTTACAATACGTTTCTAGTAAGTAATCATAGAAAAGCTTTTGCCAGCAATTACTTTGTGGTTTTAAGCTGTGTTTGGAATCCGGATATTATTGTTCTAAATCTATTCTCCTAAGAGGGTATAACACCTTACTCCCGCTAGTGGCATATTTCAAAAATCGTTATTTTTAGTTTTAGTCTAAAATCGTATTTTATTTTTTGTTTGAACTGTAATATTTCTAATCTTATGACTATGTTATATTTTTTTCCGAAACCTTTTAATTCTGGTTCTAGGGTAGTAGGTAATTATTTGAGTTTGTTCGTCCACACATCTCTTAACGTTGTAAACTTTTTTTTTTAGAAAATCTGATATTGAAGTAAAGAATCAAAGAATAGAATCTGAACTCAACTGAATCCAAAATATAAACCTAAATGAGATACAAGTGAGTATCTTCTTTAGTAGAATTACATTACTTTGCAATAAATTTCTAGTAAGTAATCATAGAAAAGCTTTTGCCTGCAATTACTTTGTGGTTTTAAGCTGTGTTTGGAATCCGGATATTATTGTTCTAAATCTATTCTCCTAAGAGTGTATAACACCTTACTACCGCTAGTGGCATATTTCAAAAATCGTTATATTTAGTTTTAGTCTAAAATCGTATTTTATTTTGTGTTTGAACTGTAATATTTCTAATCTTATGACTATGTTATATTTTTTTCAAAACCTTTTAATTCTGGTTCTAGGGTAGTAGGTAATTATTTGAGTTTGTTGGTCCACACATCTCTTAACGTTGTAAAATTTTTTTTTAGAAAATCTGATATTGAAGTAAAGAATCAAAGAGTAGAATCTGAACTCAACTGAATCCAAAATATAAACCTAAATGAGATACAAGTGAGTATCTTCTTTCGTAGAATTACATTACTTTGCAATAAATTTCTAGTAAGTAATCATAGAAAAGCTTTTGCAAGCAATTACTTTGTGGTTTTAACCTGTGTTTGGAATCCGGATATTATTGTTCTAAATCTATTTTCCTAAGAGGGTAGTAATACGTTACTCCCCCTGGTGGCATATTTCGAAAATCGTTATATTTAGTTTTAGTCACAAACTGTATAACCCTCAACGCTTCCTTAGCTGCTAGTTTTTTTTTATGCGAACAGTATTTTTTTTGTTCGAACAGTAATATTTCTATATATTTTTTTGAAACCTTGTAATTCTGGTTCTAGGGTAGTAGGTAAATATTTGAAAGTTTGTCACGTAATAGGGGTCATAATGCTGTCAAACCTGCAAGCCGATAGAGGGTGTCAAATTTCATGCCGTTGTATAGAATGTTTTGAACTGAGTCAAATGATTTTCTGAAATCCAAATAAACAATGTCGAAATTATTTTCTTCATCCAACTCATCAGTGACCCTATCAAACTAATATTAAAAGCATGCAAACCGCATATCGATATTTCACACGTAAAGTTTTTGTGCGCAAGTTTTAATGTGTGCAAGTTTTCAAATTTTAATGAAATTCCCAATTCTTAAATTCGTGAATTGTGTCGTTACTAGAAGAATAGTTTGGTTTGTGTATTTTTAATTTTTTGTAAAAAAACTGTCTTGTATAGATCTATGAGAACCTACCTAAGATATTCCTTAGACACGATACAACTAGAAACGGACCAAACAACATTTGTCTCCATGTACGGGCAAGCTATTGTTAAGGTGAGCTGTATTGCTGAGCTATACAGCACTATCTTTCCTAAATACGATTACAATTATCGAGACGGCGGCGTTATTAGCATTAGCATTAGCATTAGTAGAGGCATATGATGCAAGAAAGCTAGCTTATTCAGGATCAGCCAAAAAAAAAAAAAAACTCACCACTCCCATTTCACACCTCCGTTCGCTCGAAATACCTGTCCAGTTGAGCCTTAAATTTGTTTAG
Organism: Mastigoproctus giganteus; assembly: GCF_048544385.1. Classification (NCBI taxonomy): domain Eukaryota; kingdom Metazoa; phylum Arthropoda; class Arachnida; order Uropygi; family Thelyphonidae; genus Mastigoproctus; species Mastigoproctus giganteus. The sequence goes on along the minus strand of NW_028328305.1, from coordinate 184,872 downwards.
GCTATCAACTTCAACAACAAGTGATGGAAATCGGTTCCACCAACCAACCACCCGCTGGCCAAAGGCAAACTTCCGCACATCTATCCGACATCCGTCCTTCCTCAATTTGAATTTATGCCCTCTGAGATGATTATTCTGAGCAAGATGAAGAATCCCATTGGCATTGAGCATGCTCAAACCATTCAAAGCCTTATACACCTCTATCAGATCACCTCGCCGGTGCCTAGTCTCCAGACTCTGTAATTTGCAAAACATAAGCCTTTCTTCGTAAGAGCAACACTTTGTTCCATTCACCAATCTTGTTGCCCTTCTCTGTACCCGTTCCAGCAGCTCTACATCCTTCTTGAAATGAGGCCTCCAGACATGTATACAGTGCTCAAGATGTGGCCTAACCATTGCCTTATAAACATGCCTTATATTATGAGCAAATTTAGATTGAAACAAGCATTAATCTTTATTTTGCATTAACATACACAATTATTATATTTACAAATATTGATTTATAAGGATATGTTAACCATTTACATAACCTTCTTCATCCATATTAACAAGCAGTTTAAAATCATTACCCATTTCTTCCCATAACATATTTTTTTAAATATTCTTGAAATAATCCGTCCATATAATTTTTCCACAGGGCATCTAAATGAGTAATTTCTGAAAATTTAAGAATTGAAATACAACTTGAAACTCTAGCTGTTAAAATATTGTTAGCTCTTGAAAAACATTCTAATTGACATTCAATGGGATCTATCTTTTCTGATGATACACCTTGAAGAATTTCAAAACGACAGTACTCTAATTTAATCCGAACTTTCACAGAAACATTTACGGTATTTTTTTTTCTTGTGAACCATCCAAAAGATCAATCGGATCTAAAGACACTTTCTTCTTTTCACATTAATCATATGAACTAAGTCATAACGTCCAATATGTTTTAACAAAGTAATAAAGATCGTTTTTTCATCCAATCTTGCTTTCTTCATTAGTGCATTAATAAATATTTCTGATTTTAAATTTTGAATTTGATTGATTCATCAAACGTAACATGAATAAGGTTATTAATTTCATCTTTACCCAAATGACTTTTGATTCTACAAACTATTTCGTATTCCATAAGATTCAATACTTTCAAAAGTACTCACAAACTGATCTGAGACTTTGCTACAGTTTAGAAAAAATCAGCTGATGTTCTCTATTATATTTGAAAACGAACGCCCTCTATCCTTGAGAATAACGCCCTCTACCCTTGAGAATAACGCTCACTAGGACACTCTATCCTTGAAAATAACGCCCTCTAACATTTACACTAGCAAGGGAATTAGATGGAAAAAGATCTTTTTTTTGGTATTTTAATTATTATTAGGGACAATTTATTCCATTTTTTTTCTTTTTGGGTTTACAGGGTCTTTGTCCCATGCCAGGTTGCTTCTCTTGGAATCATATAAACATAGAATAGACCAGCAAAAGACCAGCAAAAAGCAAAAAGTAAAGGGATACCGTTTGTATATTAGGCGTATATGGATTTTATTTGAATGTGCCCAAAACATTTTATTGTAGAGAGTTAGCATTGTTCAATCTAAAAGAAGAAACAGCATACTGTTTTTTTTTTAAAATTCCAAAATATAAAGAAGAAGACTTAACATCAAGAGAAAGGAAAATTATACATTGTGAAATATTTAAAAGTGGATTGAACTTTAATAAATACAAATTTGGTGATCCCATTGATCCCTGATTTCCAGAAGAAATGTTATATATATGTTATTTGGCGTGCAGAACTGATAAAAAATATAACATTGGATATTTTCGCTATTCAGAACAAGATTTTTTGAAAAATATAAATATACCAAAATTCTATGATCCCATAACATATTTTTTAAATATTCTTGAAGGTGAGCTAAATTGGATCTTCCCTTCCTACAGATACAACTACATCGAGAGGGCTTGTCTCTCTGTATAGCTGAAGCTGTGGAAAGAAATCAACGGTTACCTCACCCTTCATACGACACTTATAACTAATCGAGAGGGGCCAAATAGTTTCTGGAGAAGGTTCTGCATTTTCTTTGCTGAGTCTACATTCCTCTAATTCAAGATGCAAAATCCTGAAGCTGACTTATCAATGAAAGTTTCTAAATTATCAATGAAAGATATAGATCGTGAATAATCAAAAGATTCTGAATTATCACTGGCAGAACAACTTACACCAATGAAAGATCCTGAAGTTGCATTCGTTGTAAATGATTTTACGTCATACGAACTCAACAAAAATGGTGTCAAATGGCAATACACAAAACCATTAAAACCCATCAATAATACAGTAATAAATATTTTAAAATCTTGAAGAGATGAATTCAAAGAACTCTACGAAGAATGATTGATTGATTTCTTTGATGACATATGTCCTTTTCTCTCTTTTGCTTCGATAAATGTAGCCATTATGGAGCTGGCAAATGTGCTTTTCGATGAAATTAACTGGTCACGAATATTAACCTTTTTTATTGTTGTAAGTCAACTGGCAATCCTGGTTAAAGACGAAGAAAACACTAAATAAACTTGCAGATGTAACTATATCCTATATAACTTCCAATCTTTTAGTGTGGAAAAATAAAATGGGAAAATGGGAAGGTTTCATTCATTTTGCGGAGGAAAGGTATTGAACATTTAATTGTAACTTCAACTTAATTTTATTTACTCAATTATATATATTTATTCAATGCTGCTGCTATGTTGTTAATTCATAAATTTTAAAACAAATTATCTTTTTCATTGTGTCTCTTGCAAACAGAGATCAAACTTATACAGCAGAAAAAGAAAACTAATTCTTAATATAATTACGTCTTCAAAAAATGAATTAAACTAAAAATAGATAATATTGTAGAGAATTAAAATAAAAAATCTCTTCTAAAAAGGCTTTTTGGCTATGGAATCTTAACAAAGAAATTTTATAATCTGATATTGAAGTAAAGAATCAGAGTAGAATCTGAACTGAAGTGAAATGAATCCAAACTGACATATAAACCTAAATGAGATAAAAGTATCTTCTTTCGTAGAATTACATTACTTTACAATACGTTTCTAGTAAGTAATCATAGAAAAGCTTTTGCCAGCAATTACTTTGTGGTTTTAAGCTGTGTTTGGAATCCGGATATTATTGTTCTAAATCTATTCTCCTAAGAGGGTATAACACCTTACTCCCGCTAGTGGCATATTTCAAAAATCGTTATTTTTAGTTTTAGTCTAAAATCGTATTTTATTTTTTGTTTGAACTGTAATATTTCTAATCTTATGACTATGTTATATTTTTTTCCGAAACCTTTTAATTCTGGTTCTAGGGTAGTAGGTAATTATTTGAGTTTGTTCGTCCACACATCTCTTAACGTTGTAAACTTTTTTTTTTAGAAAATCTGATATTGAAGTAAAGAATCAAAGAATAGAATCTGAACTCAACTGAATCCAAAATATAAACCTAAATGAGATACAAGTGAGTATCTTCTTTAGTAGAATTACATTACTTTGCAATAAATTTCTAGTAAGTAATCATAGAAAAGCTTTTGCCTGCAATTACTTTGTGGTTTTAAGCTGTGTTTGGAATCCGGATATTATTGTTCTAAATCTATTCTCCTAAGAGTGTATAACACCTTACTACCGCTAGTGGCATATTTCAAAAATCGTTATATTTAGTTTTAGTCTAAAATCGTATTTTATTTTGTGTTTGAACTGTAATATTTCTAATCTTATGACTATGTTATATTTTTTTCGAAACCTTTTAATTCTGGTTCTAGGGTAGTAGGTAATTATTTGAGTTTGTTCGTCCACACATCTCTTAAAGTTGTAAAATTTTTTTTTAGAAAATCTGATATTGAAGTAAAGAATCAAAGAGTAGAATCTGAACTCAACTGAATCCAAAATATAAACCTAAATGAGATACAAGTGAGTATCTTCTTTCGTAGAATTACATTACTTTGCAATAAATTTCTAGTAAGTAATCATAGAAAAGCTTTTGCAAGCAATTACTTTGTGGTTTTAACCTGTGTTTGGAATCCGGATATTATTGTTCTAAATCTATTTTCCTAAGAGGGTAGTAATACGTTACTCCCCCTGGTGGCATATTTCGAAAATCGTTATATTTAGTTTTAGTCACAAACTGTATAACCCTCAACGCTTCCTTAGCTGCTAGTTTTTTTTTATGCGAACAGTATTTTTTTTGTTCGAACAGTAATATTTCTATATATTTTTTTCGAAACCTTGTAATTCTGGTTCTAGGGTAGTAGGTAAATATTTGAAAGTTTGTCACGTAATAGGGGTCATAATGCTGTCAAACCTGCAAGCCGATAGAGGGTGTCAAATTTCATGCCGTTGTATAGAATGTTTTGAACTGAGTCAAATGATTTTCTGAAATCCAAATAAACAATGTCGAAATTATTTTCTTCATCCAACTCATCAGTGACCCTATCAAACTAATATTAAAAGCATGCAAACCGCATATCGATATTTCACACGTAAATTTTTTGTGCGCAAGTTTTAATGTGTGCAAGTTTTCAAATTTTAATGAAATTCCCAATTCTTAAATTCGTGAATTGTGTCGTTACTAGAAGAATAGTTTGGTTTGTGTATTTTTAATTTTATGTAAAAAAACTGTCTTGTATAGATCTATGAGAACCTACCTAAGATATTCCTTAGACACGATACAACTAGAAAGGGACCAAACAACATTTGTCTCCATGTACGGGCAAGCTATTGTTAAGGTGAGCTGTATTGCTGAGCTATACAGCACTATCTTTCCTAAATACGATTACAATTATCGAGACGGCGGCGTTATTAGCATTAGCATTAGCATTAGTAGAGGCATATGATGCAAGAAAGCAAGCTTATTCAGCATCAGCCAAAAAAAAAAAAAAAAACTCACCACTCCCATTTCACCCCTCCGTTCGCTCGAAATACCTGTTCAGTTGAGCCTTAAATTTGTTTAGGCTATCAACTTCAACAAAAGTGATGGAAATCGGTTCCACCAACCAACCACCCGCTGGCCAAAGGCAAACTTCCGCACATCTATCCGACATCCGTCCTTCCTCAATTTGAATTTATGCCCTCTGAGATGATTATTCTGAGCAAGATGAAGAATCCCATTGGCATTGAGCATGCTCAAACCATTCAAAGCCTTATACACCTCTATCAGATCACCTCGCCGGTGCCTAGTCTCCAGACTCTGTAATTTGCAAAACATAAGCCTTTCTTCGTAAGAGCAACACTTTGTTCCATTCACCAATCTTGGTGCCCTTCTCTGTACCCGTTCCAGCAGCTCTACATCCTTCTTGAAATGAGGCCTCCAGACATGTATACAGTGCTCAAGATGTGGCCTAACCATTGCCTTATAAACATGCCTTATATTATGAGCAAATTTAGATTGAAACAAGCATTAATCTTTATTTTGCATTAACATACACAATTATTATATTTACAAATATTGATTTATAAGGATATGTTAACCATTTACATAATCTTCTTCATCCATATTAACAAGCAGTTTAAAATCATTACCCATTTCTTCCCATAACATATTTTTTAAATATTCTTGAAATAATCCGTCCATATAATTTTTCCACAGGGCATCTAAATGAGTAATTTCTGAAAATTTAAGAATTGAAATACAACTTGAATCTCTAGCTGTTAAAATATTGTTAGCTCTTGAAAAACATTCTAATTGACATTCAATGGGATCTATCTTTTCTGATGATACACCTTGACGAATTTCAAAACGACAGTACTCTAATTTAATCCGAACTTTCACAGAAACATTTACGGTATTTTTTTTTCTTGTGAACCATCCAAAAGATCAATCGGATCTAAAGACACTTTCTTCTTTTCACATTAATCATATGAACTAAGTCATAACGTCCAATATGTTTTAACAAAGTAATAAAGATCGTTTTTTCATCCAATCTTGCTTTCTTCATTAGTGCATTAATAAATATTTCTGATTTTAAATTTTGAATTTGATTGATTCATCAAACGTAACATGAATAAGGTTATTAATTTCATCTTTACCCAAATGACTTTTGATTCTACAAACTATTTCGTATTCCATAAGATTCAATACTTTCAAAAGTACTCACAAACTGATCTGAGACTTTGCTACAGTTTAGAAAAAATCAGCTGATGTTCTCTATTATATTTGAAAACGAACGCCCTCTACCCTTGAGAATAACGCCCTCTACCCTTGAGAATAACGCTCACTAGGACCCTCTATCCTTGAAAATAACGCCCTCTAACGTATACACTAGCAAGGCAATTAGATGGAAAAAGATCTTTTTTTGGTATTTTAATTATTATTAGGGACAATTTATTCCATTTTTTTTCTTTTTGGGTTTACAGGGTCTTTGTCCCATGCCAGGTTGCTTCTCTTGGAATCATATAAACATAGAATAGACCAGCAAAAAGCAAAAAGTAAATGGATAACGTTTGTATATTAGGCGTATATGGATTTTATTTGAATGTGCCCAAAACATTTTATTGTAGAGAGTTAGCATTGTTCAATCTAAAAGAAGAAACAGCATACTGTTTTTTATTTAAAATTCCAAAATATAAAGAAGAAGACTTAACATCAAGAGAAAGGAAAATTATACGTTGTGAAATATTTAAAAGTGGATTGAACTTTAATAATTACAAATTTGGTGATCCGATTGATCCCTGATTTCCTGAAGAAATGTTATATAATAGTTATTTGGCGTGGAGAACTGATAAAAAATATAACATTGGATATTTTCGCTATTCAGAACAAGAATTTTTGAAAAATATAAATATACCAAAATTCTATGATCCCGTAACATATTTTTTAAATATTCTTGAAGGTGAGCTAAATTGGATCTTCCCTTCCTACAGATACAACTACATCGAGAGGGCTTGTCTCTCTGTATAGCTGAAGCTGTGGAAAGAAATCAACGGTTACCTCACCCTTCATACGACACTTATAACTAATCGAGAGGGGCCAAATAGTTTCTGGAGAAGGTTCTGCATTTTCTTTGCTGAGTCTACATTCCTCTAATTCAAGATGCAAAATCCTGAAGCTGACTTATCAATGAAAGTTTCTAAATTATCAATGAAAGATATAGATCGTGAATAATCAAAAGATTCTGAATTATCACTGGCAGAACAACTTACACCAATGAAAGATCCTGAAGTTGCATTCGTTGTAAATGATTTTACGTCATACGAACTCAACAAAAATGGTGTCAAATGGCAATACACAAAACCATTAAAACCCATCAATAATACAGTAATAAATATTTTAAAATCTTGAAGAGATGAATTCAAAGAACTCTACGAAGAATGATTGATTGATTTCTTTGATGACATATGTCCTTTTCTCTCTTTTGCTTCGATAAATGTAGCCATTATGGAGCTGGCAAATGTGCTTTTCGATGAAATTAACTGGTCACGAATATTAACCTTTTTTATTGTTGTAAGTCAACTGGCAATCCTGGTTAAAGACGAAGAAAACACTAAATAAACTTGCAGATGTAACTATATCCTATATAACTTCCAATCTTTTAGTGTGGAAAAATAAAATGGGAAAATGGGAAGGTTTCATTCATTTTGCGGAGGAAAGGTATTGAACATTTAATTGTAACTTCAACTTAATTTTATTTACTCAGTTATATATATTTATTCAATGCTGCTGCTATGTTGTTAATTCATAAATTTTAAAACAAATTATCTTTTTCATTGTGTCTCTTGCAAACAGAGATCAAACTTATACAGCAGAAAAAGAAAACTAATTCTTAATATAATTACGTCTTCAAAAAATGAATTAAACTAAAAATAGATAATATTGTAGAGAATTAAAATAAAAAATCTCTTCTAAAAAGGCTTTTTGGCTATGGAATCTTAACAAAGAAATTTTATAATCTGATATTGAAGTAAAGAATCAGAGTAGAATCTGAACTGAAGTGAAATGAATCCAAACTGACATATAAACCTAAATGAGATAAAAGTATCTTCTTTCGTAGAATTACATTACTTTACAATACGTTTCTAGTAAGTAATCATAGAAAAGCTTTTGCCAGCAATTACTTTGTGGTTTTAAGCTGTGTTTGGAATCCGGATATTATTGTTCTAAATCTATTCTCCTAAGAGGGTATAACACCTTACTCCCGCTAGTGGCATATTTCAAAAATCGTTATTTTTAGTTTTAGTCTAAAATCGTATTTTATTTTTTGTTTGAACTGTAATATTTCTAATCTTATGACTATCTTATATTTTTTTCCGAAACCTTTTAATTCTGGTTCTAGGGTAGTAGGTAATTATTTGAGTTTGTTCGTCCACACATCTCTTAACGTTGTAAACTTTTTTTTTTAGAAAATCTGATATTGAAGTAAAGAATCAAAGAATAGAATCTGAACTCAACTGAATCCAAAATATAAACCTAAATGAGATACAAGTGAGTATCTTCTTTAGTAGAATTACATTACTTTGCAATAAATTTCTAGTAAGTAATCATAGAAAAGCTTTTGCCTGCAATTACTTTGTGGTTTTAAGCTGTGTTTGGAATCCGGATATTATTGTTCTAAATCTATTCTCCTAAGAGTGTATAACACCTTACTACCGCTAGTGGCATATTTCAAAAATCGTTATATTTAGTTTTAGTCTAAAATCGTATTTTATTTTGTGTTTGAACTGTAATATTTCTAATCTTATGACTATGTTATATTTTTTTCGAAACCTTTTAATTCTGGTTCTAGGGTAGTAGGTAATTATTTGAGTTTGTTGGTCCACACATCTCTTAACGTTGTAAAATTTTTTTTTAGAAAATCTGATATTGAAGTAAAGAATCAAAGAGTAGAATCTGAACTCAACTGAATCCAAAATATAAACCTAAATGAGATACAAGTGAGTATCTTCTTTCGTAGAATTACATTACTTTGCAATAAATTTCTAGTAAGTAATCATAGAAAAGCTTTTGCAAGCAATTACTTTGTGGTTTTAACCTGTGTTTGGAATCCGGATATTATTGTTCTAAATCTATTTTCCTAAGAGGGTAGTAATACGTTACTCCCCCTGGTGGCATATTTCGAAAATCGTTATATTTAGTTTTAGTCACAAACTGTATAACCCTCAACGCTTCCTTAGCTGCTAGTTTTTTTTATGCGAACAGTATTTTTTTGTTCGAACAGTAATATTTCTATATATTTTTTTCGAAACCTTGTAATTCTGGTTCTAGGGTAGTAGGTAAATATTTGAATGTTTGTCACGTAATAGGGGTCATAATGCTGTCAAACCTGCAAGCCGATAGAGGGTGTCAAATTTCATGCCGTTGTATAGAATGTTTTGAACTGAGTCAAATGATTTTCTGAAATCCAAATAAACAATGTCGAAATTATTTTCTTCATCCAACTCATCAGTGACCCTATCAAACTAATATTAAAAGCATGCAAACCGCATATCGATATTTCACACGTACATTTTTTGTGCGCAAGTTTTAATGTGTGCAAGTTTTCAAATTTTAATGAAATTCCCAATTCTTAAATTCGTGAATTGTGTCCTTACTAGAAGAATAGTTTGGTTTGTGTATTTTTAATTTTATGTAAAAAAACTGTCTTGTACGGATCTATGAGAACCTACCTAAGATATTCCTAAGACACGATACAACTAGAAAGGGACCAAACAACATTTGTCTCCATGTACGGGCAAGCTATTGTTAAGGTGAGCTGTATTGCTGAGCTATACAGCACTATCTTTCCTAAATACGATTACAATTATCGAGACGGCGGCGTTATTAGCATTAGCATTAGCATTAGTAGAGGCATATGATGCAAGAAAGCAAGCTTATTCAGCATCAGCCAAAAAAAAAAAAAAAAAACTCACCACTCCCCTTTCACACCTCCGTTCGCTCGAAATACCTGTCCAGTTGAGCCTTAAATTTGTTTAGGCTATCAACTTCAACAACAAGTGATGGAAATCGGTTCCACCAACCAAACACCCGCTGGCCAAAGGCAAACTTCAGCACATCTATCCGACATCCGTCCTTCCTCAATTTGAATTTATGCCCTCTGAGATGATTATTCTGAGCAAGATGAAGAATCCCATTGTTATTGAGCATGCTCAAACCATTCAAAGCCTTATACACCTCTATCAGATCACCTCGCCGGTGCCTAGTCTCCAGACTCTGTAATTTGCAAAACATAAGCCTTTCTTCGTAAGAGCAACACTTTGTTCCATTCACCAATCTTGTTGCCCTTCTCTGTACCCGTTCCAGCAGCTCTACATCCTTCTTGAAATGAGGCCTCCAGACATGTATACAGTGCTCAAGATGTGGCCTAACCATTGCCTTATAAACATGCCTTATATTATGAGCAAATTTAGATTGAAACAAGCATTAATCTTTATTTTGCATTAACATACACAATTATTATATTTACAAATATTGATTTATAAGGATATGTTAACCATTTACATAATCTTCTTCATCCATATTAACAAGCAGTTTAAAATCATTACCCATTTCTTCCCATAACATATTTTTTAAATATTCTTGAAATAATCCGTCCATATAATTTTTCCACAGGGCATCTAAATGAGTAATTTCTGAAAATTTAAGAATTGAAATACAACTTGAATCTCTAGCTGTTAAAATATTGTTAGCTCTTGAAAAACATTCTAATTGACATTCAATGGGATCTATCTTTTCTGATGATACACCTTGACGAATTTCAAAACGACAGTACTCTAATTTAATCCGAACTTTCACAGAAACATTTACGGTATTTTTTTTTCTTGTGAACCATCCAAAAGATCAATCGGATCTAAAGACACTTTCTTCTTTTCACATTAATCATATGAACTAAGTCATAACGTCCAATATGTTTTAACAAAGTAATAAAGATCGTTTTTTCATCCAATCTTGCTTTCTTCATTAGTGCATTAATAAATATTTCTGATTTTAAATTTTGAATTTGATTGATTCATCAAACGTAACATGAATAAGGTTATTAATTTCATCTTTACCCAAATGACTTTTGATTCTACAAACTATTTCGTATTCCATAAGATTCAATACTTTCAAAAGTACTCACAAACTGATCTGAGACTTTGCTACAGTTTAGAAAAAATCAGCTGATGTTCTCTATTATATTTGAAAACGAACGCCCTCTATCCTTGAGAATAACGCCCTCTACCCTTGAGAATAACGCCCTCTACCCTTGAGAATAACGCTCACTAGGACCCTCTATCCTTGAAAATAACGCCCTCTAACGTTTACACCAGCAAGGCAATTAGATGGAAAAAGATCTTTTTTTGGTATTTTAATTATTATTAGGGACAATTTATTCCATTTTTTTTCTTTTTGGGTTTACAGGGTCTTTGCCCCATGCCAGGTTGCTTCTCTTGGAATCATATAAACATAGAATAGACCAGCAAAAAGCAAAAAGTAAATGGATAACGTTTGTATATTAGGCGTATATGGATTTTATTTGAATGTGCCCAAAACATTTTATTGTAGAGAGTTAGCATTGTTCAATCTAAAAGAAGAAACAGCATACTGTTTTTTATTTAAAATTCCAAAATATAAAGAAGAAGACTTAACATCAAGAGAAAGGAAAATTATACGTTGTGAAATATTTAAAAGTGGATTGAACTTTAATAATTACAAATTTGGTGATCCGATTGATCCCTGATTTCCTGAAGAAATGTTATATAATAGTTATTTGGCGTGGAGAACTGATAAAAAATATAACATTGGATATTTTCGCTATTCAGAACAAGAATTTTTGAAAAATATAAATATACCAAAATTCTATGATCCCATAACATATTTTTTTAAATATTCTTGAAGGTGAGCTAAATTGGATCTTCACTTCCTACAGATACAACTACATCGAGAGGGCTTGTCTCTCTGTATAGCTGAAGCTGTGGAAAGAAATCAACGGTTACCTCACCCTTCATACGACACTTATAACTAATCGAGAGGGGCCAAATAGTTTCTGGAGAAGGTTCTGCATTTTCTTTGCTGAGTCTACATTCCTCTAATTCAAGATGCAAAATCCTGAAGCTGACTTATCAATGAAAGTTTCTAAATTATCAATGAAAGATATAGATCGTGAATAATCAAAAGATTCTGAATTATCACTGGCAGAACAACTTACACCAATGAAAGATCCTGAAGTTGCATTCGTTGTAAATGATTTTACGTCATACGAACTCAACAAAAATGGTGTCAAATGGCAATACACAAAACCATTAAAACCCATCAATAATACAGTAATAAATATTTTAAAATCTTGAAGAGATGAATTCAAAGAACTCTACGAAGAATGATTGATTGATTTCTTTTATGACATATGTCCTTTTCTCTCTTTTGCTTCGATAAATGTAGCCATTATGGAGCTGGCAAATGTGCTTTTCGATGAAATTAACTGGTCACGAATATTAACCTTTTTTATTGTTGTAAGTCAACTGGCAATCCTGGTTAAAGACGAAGAAAACACTAAATAAACTTGCAGATGTAACTATATCCTATATAACTTCCAATCTTTTAGTGTGGAAAAATAAAATGGGAAAATGGGAAGGTTTCATTCATTTTGCGGAGGAAAGGTATTGAACATTTAATTGTAACTTCAACTTAATTTTATTTACTCAATTATATATATTTATTCCATGCTGCTGCTATGTTGTTAATTCATAAATTTTAAAACAAATTATCTTTTTCATTGTGTCTCTTGCAAACAGAGATCAAACTTATACAGCAGAAAAAGAAAACTAATTCTTAATATAATTACGTCTTCAAAAAATGAATTAAACTAAAAATAGATAATATTGTAGAGAATTAAAATAAAAAATCTCTTCTAAAAAGGCTTTTTGACTATGGAATCTTAACAAAGAAATTTTATAATCTGATATTGAAGTAAAGAATCAGAGTAGAATCTGAACTGAAGTGAAATGAATCCAAACTGACATATAAACCTAAATGAGATAAAAGTATCTTCTTTCGTAGAATTACATTACTTTACAATACGTTTCTAGTAAGTAATCATAGAAAAGCTTTTGCCAGCAATTACTTTGTGGTTTTAAGCTGTGTTTGGAATCCGGATATTATTGTTCTAAATCTATTCTCCTAAGAGGGTATAACACCTTACTCCCGCTAGTGGCATATTTCAAAAATCGTTATTTTTAGTTTTAGTCTAAAATCGTATTTTATTTTTTGTTTGAACTGTAATATTTCTAATCTTATGACTATGTTATATTTTTTTCCGAAACCTTTTAATTCTGGTTCTAGGGTAGTAGGTAATTATTTGAGTTTGTTCGTCCACACATCTCTTAACGTTGTAAACTTTTTTTTTTAGAAAATCTGATATTGAAGTAAAGAATCAAAGAATAGAATCTGAACTCAACTGAATCCAAAATATAAACCTAAATGAGATACAAGTGAGTATCTTCTTTAGTAGAATTACATTACTTTGCAATAAATTTCTAGTAAGTAATCATAGAAAAGCTTTTGCCTGCAATTACTTTGTGGTTTTAAGCTGTGTTTGGAATCCGGATATTATTGTTCTAAATCTATTCTCCTAAGAGTGTATAACACCTTACTACCGCTAGTGGCATATTTCAAAAATCGTTATATTTAGTTTTAGTCTAAAATCGTATTTTATTTTGTGTTTGAACTGTAATATTTCTAATCTTATGACTATGTTATATTTTTTTCGAAACCTTTTAATTCTGGTTCTAGGGTAGTAGGTAATTATTTGAGTTTGTTGGTCCACACATCTCTTAACGTTGTAAAATTTTTTTTTAGAAAATCTGATATTGAAGTAAAGAATCAAAGAGTAGAATCTGAACTCAACTGAATCCAAAATATAAACCTAAATGAGATACAAGTGAGTATCTTCTTTCGTAGAATTACATTACTTTGCAATAAATTTCTAGTAAGTAATCATAGAAAAGCTTTTGCAAGCAATTACTTTGTGGTTTTAACCTGTGTTTGGAATCCGGATATTATTGTTCTAAATCTATTTTCCTAAGAGGGTAGTAATACGTTACTCCCCCTGGTGGCATATTTCGAAAATCGTTATATTTAGTTTTAGTCACAAACTGTATAACCCTCAACGCTTCCTTAGCTGCTAGTTTTTTTTATGCGAACAGTATTTTTTTTGTTCGAACAGTAATATTTCTATATATTTTTTTCGAAACCTTGTAATTCTGGTTCTAGGGTAGTAGGTAAATATTTGAATGTTTGTCACGTAATAGGGGTCATAATGCTGTCAAACCTGCAAGCCGATAGAGGGTGTCAAATTTCATGCCGTTGTATAGAATGTTTTGAACTGAGTCAAATGATTTTCTGAAATCCAAATAAACAATGTCGAAATTATTTTCTTCATCCAACTCATCAGTGACCCTATCAAACTAATATTAAAAGCATGCAAACCGCATATCGATATTTCACACGTACATTTTTTGTGCGCAAGTTTTAATGTGTGCAAGTTTTCAAATTTTAATGAAATTCCCAATTCTTAAATTCGTGAATTGTGTCCTTACTAGAAGAATAGTTTGGTTTGTGTATTTTTAATTTTATGTAAAAAAACTGTCTTGTACGGATCTATGAGAACCTACCTAAGATATTCCTAAGACACGATACAACTAGAAAGGGACCAAACAACATTTGTCTCCATGTACGGGCAAGCTATTGTTAAGGTGAGCTGTATTGCTGAGCTATACAGCACTATCTTTCCTAAATACGATTACAATTATCGAGACGGCGGCGTTATTAGCATTAGCATTAGCATTAGTAGAGGCATATGATGCAAGAAAGCAAGCTTATTCAGCATCAGCCAAAAAAAAAAAAAAAAAACTCACCACTCCCCTTTCACACCTCCGTTCGCTCGAAATACCTGTCCAGTTGAGCCTTAAATTTGTTTAGGCTATCAACTTCAACAACAAGTGATGGAAATCGGTTCCACCAACCAAACACCCGCTGGCCAAAGGCAAACTTCAGCACATCTATCCGACATCCGTCCTTCCTCAATTTGAATTTATGCCCTCTGAGATGATTATTCTGAGCAAGATGAAGAATCCCATTGTTATTGAGCATGCTCAAACCATTCAAAGCCTTATACACCTCTATCAGATCACCTCGCCGGTGCCTAGTCTCCAGACTCTGTAATTTGCAAAACATAAGCCTTTCTTCGTAAGAGCAACACTTTGTTCCATTCACCAATCTTGTTGCCCTTCTCTGTACCCGTTCCAGCAGCTCTACATCCTTCTTGAAATGAGGCCTCCAGACATGTATACAGTGCTCAAGATGTGGCCTAACCATTGCCTTATAAACATGCCTTATATTATGAGCAAATTTAGATTGAAACAAGCATTAATCTTTATTTTGCATTAACATACACAATTATTATATTTACAAATATTGATTTATAAGGATATGTTAACCATTTACATAATCTTCTTCATCCATATTAACAAGCAGTTTAAAATCATTACCCATTTCTTCCCATAACATATTTTTTAAATATTCTTGAAATAATCCGTCCATATAATTTTTCCACAGGGCATCTAAATGAGTAATTTCTGAAAATTTAAGAATTGAAATACAACTTGAATCTCTAGCTGTTAAAATATTGTTAGCTCTTGAAAAACATTCTAATTGACATTCAATGGGATCTATCTTTTCTGATGATACACCTTGACGAATTTCAAAACGACAGTACTCTAATTTAATCCGAACTTTCACAGAAACATTTACGGTATTTTTTTTTCTTGTGAACCATCCAAAAGATCAATCGGATCTAAAGACACTTTCTTCTTTTCACATTAATCATATGAACTAAGTCATAACGTCCAATATGTTTTAACAAAGTAATAAAGATCGTTTTTTCATCCAATCTTGCTTTCTTCATTAGTGCATTAATAAATATTTCTGATTTTAAATTTTGAATTTGATTGATTCATCAAACGTAACATGAATAAGGTTATTAATTTCATCTTTACCCAAATGACTTTTGATTCTACAAACTATTTCGTATTCCATAAGATTCAATACTTTCAAAAGTACTCACAAACTGATCTGAGACTTTGCTACAGTTTAGAAAAAATCAGCTGATGTTCTCTATTATATTTGAAAACGAACGCCCTCTATCCTTGAGAATAACGCCCTCTACCCTTGAGAATAACGCTCACTAGGACCCTCTATCCTTGAAAATAACGCCCTCTAACGTTTACACCAGCAAGGCAATTAGATGGAAAAAGATCTTTTTTTGGTATTTTAATTATTATTAGGGACAATTTATTCCATTTTTTTTCTTTTTGGGTTTACAGGGTCTTTGCCCCATGCCAGGTTGCTTCTCTTGGAATCATATAAACATAGAATAGACCAGCAAAAAGCAAAAAGTAAATGGATAACGTTTGTATATTAGGCGTATATGGATTTTATTTGAATGTGCCCAAAACATTTTATTGTAGAGAGTTAGCATTGTTCAATCTAAAAGAAGAAACAGCATACTGTTTTTTATTTAAAATTCCAAAATATAAAGAAGAAGACTTAACATCAAGAGAAAGGAAAATTATACGTTGTGAAATATTTAAAAGTGGATTGAACTTTAATAATTACAAATTTGGTGATCCGATTGATCCCTGATTTCCTGAAGAAATGTTATATAATAGTTATTTGGCGTGGAGAACTGATAAAAAATATAACATTGGATATTTTCGCTATTCAGAACAAGAATTTTTGAAAAATATAAATATACCAAAATTCTATGATCCCATAACATATTTTTTAAATATTCTTGAAGGTGAGCTAAATTGGATCTTCCCTTCCTACAGATACAACTACATCGAGAGGGCTTGTCTCTCTGTATAGCTGAAGC
This sequence comes from Mastigoproctus giganteus, assembly GCF_048544385.1. NCBI lineage: Eukaryota > Metazoa > Arthropoda > Arachnida > Uropygi > Thelyphonidae > Mastigoproctus > Mastigoproctus giganteus. The sequence goes on along the minus strand of NW_028328305.1, from coordinate 168,013 downwards.
TGTGGAAAGAAATCAACGGTTACCTCACCCTTCATACGACACTTATAACTAATCGAGAGGGGCCAAATAGTTTCTGGAGAAGGTTCTGCATTTTCTTTGCTGAGTCTACATTCCTCTAATTCAAGATGCAAAATCCTGAAGCTGACTTATCAATGAAAGTTTCTAAATTATCAATGAAAGATATAGATCGTGAATAATCAAAAGATTCTGAATTATCACTGGCAGAACAACTTACACCAATGAAAGATCCTGAAGTTGCATTCGTTGTAAATGATTTTACGTCATACGAACTCAACAAAAATGGTGTCAAATGGCAATACACAAAACCATTAAAACCCATCAATAATACAGTAATAAATATTTTAAAATCTTGAAGAGATGAATTCAAAGAACTCTACGAAGAATGATTGATTGATTTCTTTGATGACATATGTCCTTTTCTCTCTTTTGCTTCGATAAATGTAGCCATTATGGAGCTGGCAAATGTGCTTTTCGATGAAATTAACTGGTCACGAATATTAACCTTTTTTATTGTTGTAAGTCAACTGGCAATCCTGGTTAAAGACGAAGAAAACACTAAATAAACTTGCAGATGTAACTATATCCTATATAACTTCCAATCTTTTAGTGTGGAAAAATAAAATGGGAAAATGGGAAGGTTTCATTCATTTTGCGGAGGAAAGGTATTGAACATTTAATTGTAACTTCAACTTAATTTTATTTACTCAATTATATATATTTATTCAATGCTGCTGCTATGTTGTTAATTCATAAATTTTAAAACAAATTATCTTTTTCATTGTGTCTCTTGCAAACAGAGATCAAACTTATACAGCAGAAAAAGAAAACTAATTCTTAATATAATTACGTCTTCAAAAAATGAATTAAACTAAAAATAGATAATATTGTAGAGAATTAAAATAAAAAATCTCTTCTAAAAAGGCTTTTTGGCTATGGAATCTTAACAAAGAAATTTTATAATCTGATATTGAAGTAAAGAATCAGAGTAGAATCTGAACTGAAGTGAAATGAATCCAAACTGACATATAAACCTAAATGAGATAAAAGTATCTTCTTTCGTAGAATTACATTACTTTACAATACGTTTCTAGTAAGTAATCATAGAAAAGCTTTTGCCAGCAATTACTTTGTGGTTTTAAGCTGTGTTTGGAATCCGGATATTATTGTTCTAAATCTATTCTCCTAAGAGGGTATAACACCTTACTCCCGCTAGTGGCATATTTCAAAAATCGTTATTTTTAGTTTTAGTCTAAAATCGTATTTTATTTTTTGTTTGAACTGTAATATTTCTAATCTTATGACTATGTTATATTTTTTTCCGAAACCTTTTAATTCTGGTTCTAGGGTAGTAGGTAATTATTTGAGTTTGTTCGTCCACACATCTCTTAACGTTGTAAACTTTTTTTTTTAGAAAATCTGATATTGAAGTAAAGAATCAAAGAATAGAATCTGAACTCAACTGAATCCAAAATATAAACCTAAATGAGATACAAGTGAGTATCTTCTTTAGTAGAATTACATTACTTTGCAATAAATTTCTAGTAAGTAATCATAGAAAAGCTTTTGCCTGCAATTACTTTGTGGTTTTAAGCTGTGTTTGGAATCCGGATATTATTGTTCTAAATCTATTCTCCTAAGAGTGTATAACACCTTACTACCGCTAGTGGCATATTTCAAAAATCGTTATATTTAGTTTTAGTCTAAAATCGTATTTTATTTTGTGTTTGAACTGTAATATTTCTAATCTTATGACTATGTTATATTTTTTTCGAAACCTTTTAATTCTGGTTCTAGGGTAGTAGGTAATTATTTGAGTTTGTTGGTCCACACATCTCTTAAAGTTGTAAAATTTTTTTTTAGAAAATCTGATATTGAAGTAAAGAATCAAAGAGTAGAATCTGAACTCAACTGAATCCAAAATATAAACCTAAATGAGATACAAGTGAGTATCTTCTTTCGTAGAATTACATTACTTTGCAATAAATTTCTAGTAAGTAATCATAGAAAAGCTTTTGCAAGCAATTACTTTGTGGTTTTAACCTGTGTTTGGAATCCGGATATTATTGTTCTAAATCTATTTTCCTAAGAGGGTAGTAATACGTTACTCCCCCTGGTGGCATATTTCGAAAATCGTTATATTTAGTTTTAGTCACAAACTGTATAACCCTCAACGCTTCCTTAGCTGCTAGTTTTTTTTTATGCGAACAGTATTTTTTTTGTTCGAACAGTAATATTTCTATATATTTTTTTCGAAACCTTGTAATTCTGGTTCTAGGGTAGTAGGTAAATATTTGAAAGTTTGTCACGTAATAGGGGTCATAATGCTGTCAAACCTGCAAGCCGATAGAGGGTGTCAAATTTCATGCCGTTGTATAGAATGTTTTGAACTGAGTCAAATGATTTTCTGAAATCCAAATAAACAATGTCGAAATTATTTTCTTCATCCAACTCATCAGTGACCCTATCAAACTAATATTAAAAGCATGCAAACCGCATATCGATATTTCACACGTAAATTTTTTGTGCGCAAGTTTTAATGTGTGCAAGTTTTCAAATTTTAATGAAATTCCCAATTCTTAAATTCGTGAATTGTGTCGTTACTAGAAGAATAGTTTGGTTTGTGTATTTTTAATTTTATGTAAAAAAACTGTCTTGTATAGATCTATGAGAACCTACCTAAGATATTCCTTAGACACGATACAACTAGAAAGGGACCAAACAACATTTGTCTCCATGTACGGGCAAGCTATTGTTAAGGTGAGCTGTATTGCTGAGCTATACAGCACTATCTTTCCTAAATACGATTACAATTATCGAGACGGCGGCGTTATTAGCATTAGCATTAGCATTAGTAGAGGCATATGATGCAAGAAAGCAAGCTTATTCAGCATCAGCCAAAAAAAAAAAAAAAAACTCACCACTCCCATTTCACCCCTCCGTTCGCTCGAAATACCTGTTCAGTTGAGCCTTAAATTTGTTTAGGCTATCAACTTCAACAAAAGTGATGGAAATCGGTTCCACCAACCAACCACCCGCTGGCCAAAGGCAAACTTCCGCACATCTATCCGACATCCGTCCTTCCTCAATTTGAATTTATGCCCTCTGAGATGATTATTCTGAGCAAGATGAAGAATCCCATTGGCATTGAGCATGCTCAAACCATTCAAAGCCTTATACACCTCTATCAGATCACCTCGCCGGTGCCTAGTCTCCAGACTCTGTAATTTGCAAAACATAAGCCTTTCTTCGTAAGAGCAACACTTTGTTCCATTCACCAATCTTGGTGCCCTTCTCTGTACCCGTTCCAGCAGCTCTACATCCTTCTTGAAATGAGGCCTCCAGACATGTATACAGTGCTCAAGATGTGGCCTAACCATTGCCTTATAAACATGCCTTATATTATGAGCAAATTTAGATTGAAACAAGCATTAATCTTTATTTTGCATTAACATACACAATTATTATATTTACAAATATTGATTTATAAGGATATGTTAACCATTTACATAATCTTCTTCATCCATATTAACAAGCAGTTTAAAATCATTACCCATTTCTTCCCATAACATATTTTTTAAATATTCTTGAAATAATCCGTCCATATAATTTTTCCACAGGGCATCTAAATGAGTAATTTCTGAAAATTTAAGAATTGAAATACAACTTGAATCTCTAGCTGTTAAAATATTGTTAGCTCTTGAAAAACATTCTAATTGACATTCAATGGGATCTATCTTTTCTGATGATACACCTTGACGAATTTCAAAACGACAGTACTCTAATTTAATCCGAACTTTCACAGAAACATTTACGGTATTTTTTTTTCTTGTGAACCATCCAAAAGATCAATCGGATCTAAAGACACTTTCTTCTTTTCACATTAATCATATGAACTAAGTCATAACGTCCAATATGTTTTAACAAAGTAATAAAGATCGTTTTTTCATCCAATCTTGCTTTCTTCATTAGTGCATTAATAAATATTTCTGATTTTAAATTTTGAATTTGATTGATTCATCAAACGTAACATGAATAAGGTTATTAATTTCATCTTTACCCAAATGACTTTTGATTCTACAAACTATTTCGTATTCCATAAGATTCAATACTTTCAAAAGTACTCACAAACTGATCTGAGACTTTGCTACAGTTTAGAAAAAATCAGCTGATGTTCTCTATTATATTTGAAAACGAACGCCCTCTATCCTTGAGAATAACGCCCTCTACCCTTGAGAATAACGCTCACTAGGACACTCTATCCTTGAAAATAACGCCCTCTAACATTTACACTAGCAAGGGAATTAGATGGAAAAAGATCTTTTTTTTGGTATTTTAATTATTATTAGGGACAATTTATTCCATTTTTTTTCTTTTTGGGTTTACAGGGTCTTTGTCCCATGCCAGGTTGCTTCTCTTGGAATCATATAAACATAGAATAGACCAGCAAAAGACCAGCAAAAAGCAAAAAGTAAAGGGATACCGTTTGTATATTAGGCGTATATGGATTTTATTTGAATGTGCCCAAAACATTTTATTGTAGAGAGTTAGCATTGTTCAATCTAAAAGAAGAAACAGCATACTGTTTTTTTTTTAAAATTCCAAAATATAAAGAAGAAGACTTAACATCAAGAGAAAGGAAAATTATACATTGTGAAATATTTAAAAGTGGATTGAACTTTAATAAATACAAATTTGGTGATCCCATTGATCCCTGATTTCCAGAAGAAATGTTATATATATGTTATTTGGCGTGCAGAACTGATAAAAAATATAACATTGGATATTTTCGCTATTCAGAACAAGATTTTTTGAAAAATATAAATATACCAAAATTCTATGATCCCATAACATATTTTTTAAATATTCTTGAAGGTGAGCTAAATTGGATCTTCCCTTCCTACAGATACAACTACATCGAGAGGGCTTGTCTCTCTGTATAGCTGAAGCTGTGGAAAGAAATCAACGGTTACCTCACCCTTCATACGACACTTATAACTAATCGAGAGGGGCCAAATAGTTTCTGGAGAAGGTTCTGCATTTTCTTTGCTGAGTCTACATTCCTCTAATTCAAGATGCAAAATCCTGAAGCTGACTTATCAATGAAAGTTTCTAAATTATCAATGAAAGATATAGATCGTGAATAATCAAAAGATTCTGAATTATCACTGGCAGAACAACTTACACCAATGAAAGATCCTGAAGTTGCATTCGTTGTAAATGATTTTACGTCATACGAACTCAACAAAAATGGTGTCAAATGGCAATACACAAAACCATTAAAACCCATCAATAATACAGTAATAAATATTTTAAAATCTTGAAGAGATGAATTCAAAGAACTCTACGAAGAATGATTGATTGATTTCTTTGATGACATATGTCCTTTTCTCTCTTTTGCTTCGATAAATGTAGCCATTATGGAGCTGGCAAATGTGCTTTTCGATGAAATTAACTGGTCACGAATATTAACCTTTTTTATTGTTGTAAGTCAACTGGCAATCCTGGTTAAAGACGAAGAAAACACTAAATAAACTTGCAGATGTAACTATATCCTATATAACTTCCAATCTTTTAGTGTGGAAAAATAAAATGGGAAAATGGGAAGGTTTCATTCATTTTGCGGAGGAAAGGTATTGAACATTTAATTGTAACTTCAACTTAATTTTATTTACTCAATTATATATATTTATTCAATGCTGCTGCTATGTTGTTAATTCATAAATTTTAAAACAAATTATCTTTTTCATTGTGTCTCTTGCAAACAGAGATCAAACTTATACAGCAGAAAAAGAAAACTAATTCTTAATATAATTACGTCTTCAAAAAATGAATTAAACTAAAAATAGATAATATTGTAGAGAATTAAAATAAAAAATCTCTTCTAAAAAGGCTTTTTGGCTATGGAATCTTAACAAAGAAATTTTATAATCTGATATTGAAGTAAAGAATCAGAGTAGAATCTGAACTGAAGTGAAATGAATCCAAACTGACATATAAACCTAAATGAGATAAAAGTATCTTCTTTCGTAGAATTACATTACTTTACAATACGTTTCTAGTAAGTAATCATAGAAAAGCTTTTGCCAGCAATTACTTTGTGGTTTTAAGCTGTGTTTGGAATCCGGATATTATTGTTCTAAATCTATTCTCCTAAGAGGGTATAACACCTTACTCCCGCTAGTGGCATATTTCAAAAATCGTTATTTTTAGTTTTAGTCTAAAATCGTATTTTATTTTTTGTTTGAACTGTAATATTTCTAATCTTATGACTATGTTATATTTTTTTCCGAAACCTTTTAATTCTGGTTCTAGGGTAGTAGGTAATTATTTGAGTTTGTTCGTCCACACATCTCTTAACGTTGTAAACTTTTTTTTTTAGAAAATCTGATATTGAAGTAAAGAATCAAAGAATAGAATCTGAACTCAACTGAATCCAAAATATAAACCTAAATGAGATACAAGTGAGTATCTTCTTTAGTAGAATTACATTACTTTGCAATAAATTTCTAGTAAGTAATCATAGAAAAGCTTTTGCCTGCAATTACTTTGTGGTTTTAAGCTGTGTTTGGAATCCGGATATTATTGTTCTAAATCTATTCTCCTAAGAGTGTATAACACCTTACTACCGCTAGTGGCATATTTCAAAAATCGTTATATTTAGTTTTAGTCTAAAATCGTATTTTATTTTGTGTTTGAACTGTAATATTTCTAATCTTATGACTATGTTATATTTTTTTCGAAACCTTTTAATTCTGGTTCTAGGGTAGTAGGTAATTATTTGAGTTTGTTGGTCCACACATCTCTTAAAGTTGTAAAATTTTTTTTTAGAAAATCTGATATTGAAGTAAAGAATCAAAGAGTAGAATCTGAACTCAACTGAATCCAAAATATAAACCTAAATGAGATACAAGTGAGTATCTTCTTTCGTAGAATTACATTACTTTGCAATAAATTTCTAGTAAGTAATCATAGAAAAGCTTTTGCAAGCAATTACTTTGTGGTTTTAACCTGTGTTTGGAATCCGGATATTATTGTTCTAAATCTATTTTCCTAAGAGGGTAGTAATACGTTACTCCCCCTGGTGGCATATTTCGAAAATCGTTATATTTAGTTTTAGTCACAAACTGTATAACCCTCAACGCTTCCTTAGCTGCTAGTTTTTTTTTATGCGAACAGTATTTTTTTTGTTCGAACAGTAATATTTCTATATATTTTTTTCGAAACCTCGTAATTCTGGTTCTAGGGTAGTAGGTAAATATTTGAAAGTTTGTCACGTAATAGGGGTCATAATGCTGTCAAACCTGCAAGCCGATAGAGGGTGTCAAATTTCATGCCGTTGTATAGAATGTTTTGAACTGAGTCAAATGATTTTCTGAAATCCAAATAAACAATGTCGAAATTATTTTCTTCATCCAACTCATCAGTGACCCTATCAAACTAATATTAAAAGCATGCAAACCGCATATCGATATTTCACACGTAAATTTTTTGTGCGCAAGTTTTAATGTGTGCAAGTTTTCAAATTTTAATGAAATTCCCAATTCTTAAATTCGTGAATTGTGTCGTTACTAGAAGAATAGTTTGGTTTGTGTATTTTTAATTTTATGTAAAAAAACTGTCTTGTATAGATCTATGAGAACCTACCTAAGATATTCCTTAGACACGATACAACTAGAAAGGGACCAAACAACATTTGTCTCCATGTACGGGCAAGCTATTGTTAAGGTGAGCTGTATTGCTGAGCTATACAGCACTATCTTTCCTAAATACGATTACAATTATCGAGACGGCGGCGTTATTAGCATTAGCATTAGCATTAGTAGAGGCATATGATGCAAGAAAGCAAGCTTATTCAGCATCAGCCAAAAAAAAAAAAAAAAACTCACCACTCCCATTTCACCCCTCCGTTCGCTCGAAATACCTGTTCAGTTGAGCCTTAAATTTGTTTAGGCTATCAACTTCAACAAAAGTGATGGAAATCGGTTCCACCAACCAACCACCCGCTGGCCAAAGGCAAACTTCCGCACATCTATCCGACATCCGTCCTTCCTCAATTTGAATTTATGCCCTCTGAGATGATTATTCTGAGCAAGATGAAGAATCCCATTGGCATTGAGCATGCTCAAACCATTCAAAGCCTTATACACCTCTATCAGATCACCTCGCCGGTGCCTAGTCTCCAGACTCTGTAATTTGCAAAACATAAGCCTTTCTTCGTAAGAGCAACACTTTGTTCCATTCACCAATCTTGGTGCCCTTCTCTGTACCCGTTCCAGCAGCTCTACATCCTTCTTGAAATGAGGCCTCCAGACATGTATACAGTGCTCAAGATGTGGCCTAACCATTGCCTTATAAACATGCCTTATATTATGAGCAAATTTAGATTGAAACAAGCATTAATCTTTATTTTGCATTAACATACACAATTATTATATTTACAAATATTGATTTATAAGGATATGTTAACCATTTACATAATCTTCTTCATCCATATTAACAAGCAGTTTAAAATCATTACCCATTTCTTCCCATAACATATTTTTTAAATATTCTTGAAATAATCCGTCCATATAATTTTTCCACAGGGCATCTAAATGAGTAATTTCTGAAAATTTAAGAATTGAAATACAACTTGAATCTCTAGCTGTTAAAATATTGTTAGCTCTTGAAAAACATTCTAATTGACATTCAATGGGATCTATCTTTTCTGATGATACACCTTGACGAATTTCAAAACGACAGTACTCTAATTTAATCCGAACTTTCACAGAAACATTTACGGTATTTTTTTTTCTTGTGAACCATCCAAAAGATCAATCGGATCTAAAGACACTTTCTTCTTTTCACATTAATCATATGAACTAAGTCATAACGTCCAATATGTTTTAACAAAGTAATAAAGATCGTTTTTTCATCCAATCTTGCTTTCTTCATTAGTGCATTAATAAATATTTCTGATTTTAAATTTTGAATTTGATTGATTCATCAAACGTAACATGAATAAGGTTATTAATTTCATCTTTACCCAAATGACTTTTGATTCTACAAACTATTTCGTATTCCATAAGATTCAATACTTTCAAAAGTACTCACAAACTGATCTGAGACTTTGCTACAGTTTAGAAAAAATCAGCTGATGTTCTCTATTATATTTGAAAACGAACGCCCTCTACCCTTGAGAATAACGCCCTCTACCCTTGAGAATAACGCTCACTAGGACCCTCTATCCTTGAAAATAACGCCCTCTAACGTATACACTAGCAAGGCAATTAGATGGAAAAAGATCTTTTTTTGGTATTTTAATTATTATTAGGGACAATTTATTCCATTTTTTTTCTTTTTGGGTTTACAGGGTCTTTGCCCCATGCCAGGTTGCTTCTCTTGGAATCATATAAACATAGAATAGACCAGCAAAAAGCAAAAAGTAAATGGATAACGTTTGTATATTAGGCGTATATGGATTTTATTTGAATGTGCCCAAAACATTTTATTGTAGAGAGTTAGCATTGTTCAATCTAAAAGAAGAAACAGCATACTGTTTTTTATTTAAAATTCCAAAATATAAAGAAGAAGACTTAACATCAAGAGAAAGGAAAATTATACGTTGTGAAATATTTAAAAGTGGATTGAACTTTAATAATTACAAATTTGGTGATCCCATTGATCCCTGATTTCCAGAAGAAATGTTATATAATAGTTATTTGGCGTGGAGAACTGATAAAAAATATAACATTGGATATTTTCGCTATTCAGAACAAGAATTTTTGAAAAATATAAATTTACCAAAATTCGATGTTCCCATAACATATTTTTTAAATATTCTTGAAGGTGAGCTAAATTGGATCTTCCCTTCCTATAGATACAACTACATCGAGAGGGCTTGTCTCTCTGTATAGCTGAAGGCGTGGAAAGAAGTCAACGGTTACCTCACCCTTCATACGACATTTAAAACTAATCGAGAGGGGCCAAATAGTTTCGGGAGAAGGTCTGCATTTTCTTTACTGAGTCTACATTCCTCTAATTCAAGATGCAAAATCCTGAAGCTGACTTATCAATGAAAGTTTCTAAATTATCAATGAAAGATTTAGATCGTGAATAATCAAAAGATTCTGAATTATCACTTAAAGACCAACTTACACCAATGAAAGATCCTGAAGTTGCATTCGTTGTAAATGATTTTACGTCATACGAACTCAACAAAAATGGTGTCAAATGGCAAAACACAAAACCATTAAAACCCATCAATAATACAGTTATAAATATTTTAAAATCTTGAAGAGATGAATTCAAAGAACTCTACGAAGAATGTTTGATTGATTTCTGTGATGACATATGTCCTTTTCTCTCTTTTGCTTCGATAAATGTAGCCATTATGGAGCTGGCAAATGTGCTTTTCGATGAAATTAACTGGTCACGAATATTAACCTTTTTTATTGTTGTAAGTCAACTGGCAATCCGGTTTAAAGACGAAGAAAACACTATAAATAAACTTGCAGATGTAACTATATCCTATATAACATCCAATCTTTTAGTGTGGATAAATAAATAGGGAAAATGGGAAGGTTTCAATCATTTTGCCGAGGAAAGGTATTGAACATTTAATTATAACTTCAAATTAATTTTATGTACTCAATTATATATATTTTTTCAATGCTGCTGCTATGTTGTTAATTCATAAATTTTAAAACAAATTAGCTTTTTCATTGTGTCTCTTGCAAACAGATATCAAACTTATAGCAGAAAAAGAAAACTAATGCTTAATATAATTACGTCTTCAAAAATGAATTAAACTAAAAATAGATAATATTGTAGAGAATTAAAATAAAAAATCTCTTCTAAAAAGGCTTTTTGGGGATGGAATCTTAACAAAGAAATTTTATAATCTGATATTGAAGTAAAGAATCAGAGTAGAATCTGAACTGAACTGAAATGAATCCAAACTGACATATAAACCTAAATGAGATAGAAGTACCTTCTTTCGTAGAATTACATTACTTTGCAATAAATTTCTAGTAAGTAATCATAGAAAAGCTTTTGCAAGCAATTACTTTGTGGTTTTAACCTGTGTTTGGAATCCGGATATTATTGTTCTAAATCTATTTTCCTAAGAGGGTAGTAATACGTTACTCCCCCTGGTGGCATATTTCGAAAATCGTTATATTTAGTTTTAGTCACAAACTGTATAACCCTCAACGCTTCCTTAGCTGCTAGTTTTTTTTTATGCGAACAGTATTTTTTTTGTTCGAACAGTAATATTTCTATATATTTTTTTCGAAACCTCGTAATTCTGGTTCTAGGGTAGTAGGTAAATATTTGAAAGTTTGTCACGTAATAGGGGTCATAATGCTGTCAAACCTGCAAGCCGATAGAGGGTGTCAAATTTCATGCCGTTGTATAGAATGTTTTGAACTGAGTCAAATGATTTTCTGAAATCCAAATAAACAATATCGAAATTATTTTCTTCCTCCAACTCATCAGTGACCCTATCAAACTAATATTAAAAGCATGCAAACCGCATATCGATATTTCACACGTACATTTTTTGTGCGCAAGTTTTAATGTGTGCAAGTTTTCAAATTTTAATGAAATTCCCAATTCTTAAATTCGTGAATTGTGTCGTTACTAGAAGAATAGTTTGGTTTGTGTATTTTTAATTTTATGTAAAAAAACTGTCTTGTATAGATCTATGAGAACCTACCTAAGATATTCCTAAGACACGATACAACTAGAAAGGGACCAAACAACATTTGTCTCCATGTACGGGCAAGCTATTGTTAAGGTGAGCTGTATTGCTGAGCTATACAGCACTATCTTTCCTAAATACGATTACAATTATCGAGACGGCGGCGTTATTAGCATTAGCATTAGCATTAGTAGAGGCATATGATGCAAGAAAGCAAGCTTATTCAGCATCAGCCAAAAAAAAAAAAAAAAACTCACCACTCCCATTTCACCCCTCCGTTCGCTCGAAATACCTGTCCAGTTGAGCCTTAAATTTGTTTAGGCTATCAACTTCAACAACAAGTGATGGAAATCGGTTCCACCAACCAACCACCCGCTGGCCAAAGGCAAACTTCCGCACATCTATCCGACATCCGTCCTTCCTCAATTTGAATTTATGCCCTCTGAGATGATTATTCTGAGCAAGATGAAGAATCCCATTGGCATTGAGCATGCTCAAACCATTCAAAGCCTTATACACCTCTATCAGATCACCTCGCCGGTGCCTAGTCTCCAGACTCTGTAATTTGCAAAACATAAGCCTTTCTTCGTAAGAGCAACACTTTGTTCCATTCACCAATCTTGTTGCCCTTCTCTGTACCCGTTCCAGCAGCTCTACATCCTTCTTGAAATGAGGCCTCCAGACATGTATACAGTGCTCAAGATGTGGCCTAACCATTGCCTTATAAACATGCCTTATATTATGAGCAAATTTAGATTGAAACAAGCATTAATCTTTATTTTGCATTAACATACACAATTATTATATTTACAAATATTGATTTATAAGGATATGTTAACCATTTACATAATCTTCTTCATCCATATTAACAAGCAGTTTAAAATCATTACCCATTTCTTCCCATAACATACTTTTTAAATATTCTTGAAATAATCCGTCCATATAATTTTTCCACAGGGCATCTAAATGAGTAATTTCTGAAAATTTAACAATTGAAATACAACTTGAATCTCTAGCTGTTAAAATATTGTTAGCTCTTGAAAAACATTCTAATTGACATTCAATGGGATCTATCTTTTCTGATGATACACCTTGACGAATTTCAAAACGACAGTACTCTAATTTAATCCGAACTTTCACAGAAACATTTACGGTATTTTTTTTTCTTGTGAACCATCCAAAAGATCAATCGGATCTAAAGACACTTTCTTCTTTTCACATTAATCATATGAACTAAGTCATAACGTCCAATATGTTTTAACAAAGTAATAAAGATCGTTTTTACATCCAATCTTGCTTTCTTCATTAGTGCATTAATAAATATTTCTGATTTTAAATTTTGAATTTGATTGATTCATCAAACGTAACATGAATAAGGTTATTAATTTCATCTTTACCCAAATGACTTTTGATTCTACAAACTATTTCGTATTCCATAAGATTCAATACTTTCAAAAGTACTCACAAACTGATCTGAGACTTTGCTACAGTTTAGAAAAAATCAGCTGATGTTCTCTATTATATTTGAAAACGAACGCCCTCTACCCTTGAGAATAACGCCCTCTACCCTTGAGAATAACGCTCACTAGGACCCTCTATCCTTGAAAATAACGCCCTCTAACGTTTACACTAGCAAGGCAATTAGATATAAAAAGATCTTTTTTTGGTATTTTAATTATTATTAGGGACAATTTATTCCATTTTTTTTCTTTTTGGGTTTACAGGGTCTTTGCCCCATGCCAGGTTGCTTCTCTTGGAATCATATAAACATAGAATAGACCAGCAAAAAGCAAAAAGTAAATGGATAACGTTTGTATATTAGGCGTATATGGATTTTATTTGAATGTGCCCAAAACATTTTATTGTAGAGAGTTAGCATTGTTCAATCTAAAAGAAGAAACAGCATACTGTTTTTTATTTAAAATTCCAAAATATAAAGAAGAAGACTTAACATCAAGAGAAAGGAAAATTATACGTTGTGAAATATTTAAAAGTGGATTGAACTTTAATAATTACAAATTTGGTGATCCGATTGATCCCTGATTTCCTGAAGAAATGTTATATAATAGTTATTTGGCGTGGAGAACTGATAAAAAATATAACATTGGATATTTTCGCTATTCAGAACAAGAATTTTTGAAAAATATAAATTTACCAAAATTCGATGTTCCCATAACATATTTTTTAAATATTCTTGAAGGTGAGCTAAATTGGATCTTCCCTTCCTATAGATACAACTACATCGAGAGGGCTTGTCTCTCTGTATAGCTGAAGGCGTGGAAAGAAGTCAACGGTTACCTCACCCTTCATACGACACTTACAACTAATCGAGAGGGGCCAAATAGTTTCGGGAGAAGGTCTGCATTTTCTTTACTGAGTCTACATTCCTCTAATTCAAGATGCAAAATCCTGAAGCTGACTTATCAATGAAAGTTTCTAAATTATCAATGAAAGATTTAGATCGTGAATAATCAAAAGATTCTGAATTACCACTTAAAGACCAACTTACACCAATGAAAGATCCTGAAGTTGCATTCGTTGTAAATGATTTTACGTCATACGAACTCAACAAAAATGGTGTCAAATGGCAAAACACAAAACCATTAAAACCCATCAATAATACAGTTATAAATATTTTAAAATCTTGAAGAGATGAATTCAAAGAACTCTACGAAGAATGTTTGATTGATTTCTGTGATGACATATGTCCTTTTCTCTCTTTTGCTTCGATAAATGTAGCCATTATGGAGCTGGCAAATGTGCTTTTCGATGAAATTAACTGGTCACAAATATTAACCTTTTTTATTGTTGTAAGTCAACTGGCAATCCGGTTTAAAGACGAAGAAAACACTATAAATAAACTTGCAGATGTAACTATATCCTATATAACTTCCAATCTTTTAGTGTGGAAAAATAAAATGGGAAAATGGGAAGGTTTCATTCATTTTGCGGAGGAAAGGTATTGAACATTTAATTGTAACTTCAACTTAATTTTATTTACTCAATTATATATATTTATTCAATGCTGCTGCTATGTTGTTAATTCATAAATTTTAAAACAAATTATCTTTTTCATTGTGTCTCTTGCAAACAGAGATCAAACTTATACAGCAGAAAAAGAAAACTAATTCTTAATATAATTACGTCTTCAAAAAATGAATTAAACTAAAAATAGATAATATTGTAGAGAATTAAAATAAAAAATCTCTTCTAAAAAGGCTTTTTGGCTATGGAATCTTAACAAAGAAATTTTATAATCTGATATTGAAGTAAAGAATCAGAGTAGAATCTGAACTGAAGTGTAATGAATCCAAACTGACATATAAACCTAAATGAGATAAAAGTATCTTCTTTCGTAGAATTACATTACTTTACAATACGTTTCTAGTAAGTAATCATAGAAAAGCTTTTGCCAGCAATTACTTTGTGGTTTTAAGCTGTGTTTGGAATCCGGATATTATTGTTCTAAATCTATTCTCCTAAGAGGGTATAACACCTTACTCCCGCTAGTGGCATATTTCAAAAATCGTTATTTTTAGTTTTAGTCTAAAATCGTATTTTATTTTTTGTTTGAACTGTAATATTTCTAATCTTATGACTATGTTATATTTTTTTCCGAAACCTTTTAATTCTGGTTCTAGGGTAGTAGGTAATTATTTGAGTTTGTTCGTCCACACATCTCTTAACGTTGTAAACTTTTTTTTTTAGAAAATCTGATATTGAAGTAAAGAATCAAAGAATAGAATCTGAACTCAACTGAATCCAAAATATAAACCTAAATGAGATACAAGTGAGTATCTTCTTTAGTAGAATTACATTACTTTGCAATAAATTTCTAGTAAGTAATCATAGAAAAGCTTTTGCCTGCAATTACTTTGTGGTTTTAAGCTGTGTTTGGAATCCGGATATTATTGTTCTAAATCTATTCTCCTAAGAGTGTATAACACCTTACTACCGCTAGTGGCATATTTCAAAAATCGTTATATTTAGTTTTAGTCTAAAATCGTATTTTATTTTTTGTTTGAACTGTAATATTTCTAATCTTATGACTATGTTATATTTTTTTCGAAACCTTTTAATTCTGGTTCTAGGGTAGTAGGTAATTATTTGAGTTTGTTGGTCCACACATCTCTTAACGTTGTAAAATTTTTTTTTAGAAAATCTGATATTGAAGTAAAGAATCAAAGAGTAGAATCTGAACTCAACTGAATCCAAAATATAAACCTAAATGAGATACAAGTGAGTATCTTCTTTCGTAGAATTACATTACTTTGCAATAAATTTCTAGTAAGTAATCATAGAAAAGCTTTTGCAAGCAATTACTTTGTGGTTTTAACCTATGTTTGGAATCCGGATATTATTGTTCTAAATCTATTTTCCTAAGAGGGTAGTAATACGTTACTCCCCCTGGTGGCATATTTCGAAAATCGTTATATTTAGTTTTAGTCACAAACTGTATAACCCTCAACGCTTCCTTAGCTGCTAGTTTTTTTTTATGCGAACAGTATTTTTTTTGTTCGAACAGTAATATTTCTATATATTTTTTTCGAAACCTCGTAATTCTGGTTCTAGGGTAGTAGGTAAATATTTGAAAGTTTGTCACGTAATAGGGGTCATAATGCTGTCAAACCTGCAAGCCGATAGAGGGTGTCAAATTTCATGCCGTTGTATAGAATGTTTTGAACTGAGTCAAATGATTTTCTGAAATCCAAATAAACAATGTCGAAATTATTTTCTTCCTCCAACTCATCAGTGACCCTATCAAACTAATATTAAAAGCATGCAAACCGCATATCGATATTTCACACGTACATTTTTTGTGCGCAAGTTTTAATGTGTGCAAGTTTTCAAATTTTAATGAAATTCCCAATTCTTAAATTCGTGAATTGTGTCGTTACTAGAAGAATAGTTTGGTTTGTGTATTTTTAATTTTATGTAAAAAAACTGTCTTGTATAGATCTATGAGAACCTACCTAAGATATTCCTAAGACACGATACAACTAGAAAGGGACCAAACAACATTTGTCTCCATGTACGGGCAAGCTATTGTTAAGGTGAGCTGTATTGCTGAGCTATACAGCACTATCTTTCCTAAATACGATTACAATTATCGAGACGGCGGCGTTATTAGCATTAGCATTAGCATTAGTAGAGGCATATGATGCAAGAAAGCAAGCTTATTCAGCATCAGCCAAAAAAAAAAAAAAAAACTCACCACTCCCATTTCACCCCTCCGTTCGCTCGAAATACCTGTCCAGTTGAGCCTTAAATTTGTTTAGGCTATCAACTTCAACAACAAGTGATGGAAATCGGTTCCACCAACCAACCACCCGCTGGCCAAAGGCAAACTTCCGCACATCTATCCGACATCCGTCCTTCCTCAATTTGAATTTATGCCCTCTGAGATGATTATTCTGAGCAAGATGAAGAATCCCATTGGCATTGAGCATGCTCAAACCATTCAAAGCCTTATACACCTCTATCAGATCACCTCGCCGGTGCCTAGTCTCCAGACTCTGTAATTTGCAAAACATAAGCCTTTCTTCGTAAGAGCAACACTTTGTTCCATTCACCAATCTTGTTGCCCTTCTCTGTACCCGTTCCAGCAGCTCTACATCCTTCTTGAAATGAGGCCTCCAGACATGTATACAGTGCTCAAGATGTGGCCTAACCATTGCCTTATAAACATGCCTTATATTATGAGCAAATTTAGATTGAAACAAGCATTAATCTTTATTTTGCATTAACATACACAATTATTATATTTACAAATATTGATTTATAAGGATATGTTAACCATTTACATAATCTTCTTCATCCATATTAACAAGCAGTTTAAAATCATTACCCATTTCTTCCCATAACATATTTTTTAAATATTCTTGAAATAATCCGTCCATATAATTTTTCCACAGGGCATCTAAATGAGTAATTTCTGAAAATTTAACAATTGAAATACAACTTGAATCTCTAGCTGTTAAAATATTGTTAGCTCTTGGAAAACATTCTAATTGACATTCAATGGGATCTATCTTTTCTGATGATACACCTTGACGAATTTCAAAACGACAGTACTCTAATTTAATCCGAACTTTCACAGAAACATTTACGGTATTTTTTTTTCTTGTGAACCATCCAAAAGATCAATCGGATCTAAAGACACTTTCTTCTTTTCACATTAATCATATGAACTAAGTCATAACGTCCAATATGTTTTAACAAAGTAATAAAGATCGTTTTTACATCCAATCTTGCTTTCTTCATTAGTGCATTAATAAATATTTCTGATTTTAAATTTTGAATTTGATTGATTCATCAAACGTAACATGAATAAGGTTATTAATTTCATCTTTACCCAAATGACTTTTGATTCTACAAACTATTTCGTATTCCATAAGATTCAATACTTTCAAAAGTACTCACAAACTGATCTGAGACTTTGCTACAGTTTAGAAAAAATCAGCTGATGTTCTCTATTATATTTGAAAACGAACGCCCTCTACCCTTGAGAATAACGCTCACTAGGACCCTCTATCCTTGAAAATAACGACCTCTAACGTTTACACTAGCAAGGCAATTAGATATAAAAAGATCTTTTTTTGGTATTTTAATTATTATTAGGGACAATTTATTCCATTTTTTTTCTTTTTGGGTTTACAGGGTCTTTGCCCCATGCCAGGTTGCTTCTCTTGGAATCATATAAACATAGAATAGACCAGCAAAAAGCAAAAAGTAAATGGATAACGTTTGTATATTAGGCGTATATGGATTTTATTTGAATGTGCCCAAAACATTTTATTGTAGAGAGTTAGCATTGTTCAATCTAAAAGAAGAAACAGCATACTGTTTTTTATTTAAAATTCCAAAATATAAAGAAGAAGACTTAACATCAAGAGAAAGGAAAATTATACGTTGTGAAATATTTAAAAGTGGATTGAACTTTAATAATTACAAATTTGGTGATCCGATTGATCCCTGATTTCCTGAAGAAATGTTATATAATAGTTATTTGGCGTGGAGAACTGATAAAAAATATAACATTGGATATTTTCGCTATTCAGAACAAGAATTTTTGAAAAATATAAATTTACCAAAATTCGATGTTCCCATAACATATTTTTTAAATATTCTTGAAGGTGAGCTAAATTGGATCTTCCCTTCTTATAGATACAACTACATCGAGAGGGCTTGTCTCTCTGTATAGCTGAAGGCGTGGAAAGAAGTCAACGGTTACCTCACCCTTCATACGACACTTACAACTAATCGAGAGGGGCCAAATAGTTTCGGGAGAAGGTTCTGCATTTTCTTTACTGAGTCTACATTCCTCTAATTCAAGATGCAAAATCCTGAAGCTGACTTATCAATGAAAGTTTCTAAATTATCAATGAAAGATTTAGATCGTGAATAATCAAAAGATTCTGAATTACCACTTAAAGACCAACTTACACCAATGAAAGATCCTGAAGTTGCATTCGTTGTAAATGATTTTACGTCATACGAACTCAACAAAAATGGTGTCAAATGGCAAAACACAAAACCATTAAAACCCATCAATAATACAGTTATAAATATTTTAAAATCTTGAAGAGATGAATTCAAAGAACTCTACGAAGAATGTTTGATTGATTTCTGTGATGACATATGTCCTTTTCTCTCTTTTGCTTCGATAAATGTAGCCATTATGGAGCTGGCAAATGTGCTTTTCGATGAAATTAACTGGTCACAAATATTAACCTTTTTTATTGTTGTAAGTCAACTGGCAATCCGGTTTAAAGACGAAGAAAACACTATAAATAAACTTGCAGATGTAACTATATCCTATATAACATTGAATCTTTTAGTGTGGATAAATAAATAGGGAAAATGGGAAGGTTTCAATCATTTTGCCGAGGAAAGGTATTGAACATTTAATTATAACTTCAAATTAATTTTATGTACTCAATTATATATATTTTTTCAATGCTGCTGCTATGTTGTTAATTCATAAATTTTAAAACAAATTAGCTTTTTCATTGTGTCTCTTGCAAAAAGATATCAAACTTATAGCAGAAAAAGAAAACTAATTCTTAATATAATTACGTCTTCAAAAATGAATTAAACTAAAAATAGATAATATTGTAGAGAATTAAAATAAAAAATCTCTTCTAAAAAGGCTTTTTGGGGATGGAATCTTAACAAAGAAATTTTATAATCTGATATTGAAGTAAAGAATCAGAGTAGAATCTGAACTGAACTGAAATGAATCCAAACTGACATATAAACCTAAATGAGATAGAAGAATCTTCTTTCGTAGAATTACATTACTTTGCAATAAATTTCTAGTAAGTAATCATAGAAAAGCTTTTGCAAGCAATTACTTTGTGGTTTTAACCTGTGTTTGGAATCCGGATATTATTGTTCTAAATCTATTTTCCTACGAGGGTAGTAATACGTTACTCCCCCTGGTGGCATATTTCGAAAATCGTTATATTTAGTTTTAGTCACAAACCGTATAACCCTCAACGCTTCCTTAGCTGCTAGTTTTTTTATGCGAACAGTATTTTTTTTGTTCGAACAGTAATATTTCTATATATTTTTTTCGAAACCTTGTATTTCTGGTTCTAGGGTAGTAGGTAAATATTTGAAAGTTTGTCACGTAATAGGGGTCATAATGCTGTCAAACCTGCAAGCCGATAGAGGGTGTGAAATTTCATGCCGTTGTATAGAATGTTTTGAACTGAGTCAAATGATTTTCTGAAATCCATATAAACAATGTCGAAATTATTTTCTTCATCCAACTTATCAGTGACCCTATCAAACTAATATTAAAAGCATGCAAACCGCATATCGATATTTCACACGTACATTTTTTGTGCGCAAGTTTTAATGTGTGCAAGTTTTCAAATTTTAATGAAATTCCCAATTCTTAAATTCGTGAATTGTGTCCTTACTAGAAGAATAGTTTGGTTTGTGTATTTTTAATTTTATGTAAAAAAACTGTCTTGTACGGATCTATGAGAACCTACCTAAGATATTCCTAAGACACGATACAACTAGAAAGGGACCAAACAACATTTGTCTCCATGTACGGGCAAGCTATTGTTAAGGTGAGCTGTATTGCTGAGCTATACAGCACTATCTTTCCTAAATACGATTACAATTATCGAGACGGCGGCGTTATTAGCATTAGCATTAGCATTAGTAGAGGCATATGATGCAAGAAAGCAAGCTTATTCAGCATCAGCCAAAAAAAAAAAAAAAACTCACCACTCCCCTTTCACACCTCCGTTCGCTCGAAATACCTGTCCAGTTGAGCCTTAAATTTGTTTAGGCTATCAACTTCAACAACAAGTGATGGAAATCGGTTCCACCAACCAACCACCCGCTGGCCAAAGGCAAACTTCCGCACATCTATCCGACATCCGTCCTTCCTCAATTTGAATTTATGCCCTCTGAGATGATTATTCTGAGCAAGATGAAGAATCCCATTGGCATTGAGCATGCTCAAACCATTCAAAGCCTTATACACCTCTATCAGATCACCTCGCCGGTGCCTAGTCTCCAGACTCTGTAATTTGCAAAACATAAGCCTTTCTTCGTAAGAGCAACACTTTGTTCCATTCACCAATCTTGTTGCCCTTCTCTGTACCCGTTCCAGCAGCTCTACATCCTTCTTGAAATGAGGCCTCCAGACATGTATACAGTGCTCAAGATGTGGCCTAACCATTGCCTTATAAACATGCCTTATATTATGAGCAAATTTAGATTGAAACAAGCATTAATCTTTATTTTGCATTAACATACACAATTATTATATTTACAAATATTGATTTATAAGGATATGTTAACCATTTACATAATCTTCTTCATCCATATTAACAAGCAGTTTAAAATCATTACCCATTTCTTCCCATAACATATTTTTTAAATATTCTTGAAATAATCCGTCCATATAATTTTTCCACAGGGCATCTAAATGAGTAATTTCTGAAAATTTAAGAATTGAAATACAACTTGAATCTCTAGCTGTTAAAATATTGTTAGCTCTTGAAAAACATTCTAATTGACATTCAATGGGATCTATCTTTTCTGATGATACACCTTGACGAATTTCAAAACGACAGTACTCTAATTTAATCCGAACTTTCACAGAAACATTTACGGTATTTTTTTTTCTTGTGAACCATCCAAAAGATCAATCGGATCTAAAGACACTTTCTTCTTTTCACATTAATCATATGAACTAAGTCATAACGTCCAATATGTTTTAACAAAGTAATAAAGATCGTTTTTTCATCCAATCTTGCTTTCTTCATTAGTGCATTAATAAATATTTCTGATTTTAAATTTTGAATTTGATTGATTCATCAAACGTAACATGAATAAGGTTATTAATTTCATCTTTACCCAAATGACTTTTGATTCTACAAACTATTTCGTATTCCATAAGATTCAATACTTTCAAAAGTACTCACAAACTGATCTGAGACTTTGCTACAGTTTAGAAAAAATCAGCTGATGTTCTCTATTATATTTGAAAACGAACGCCCTCTACCCTTGAGAATAACGCCCTCTACCCTTGAGAATAACGCTCACTAGGACCCTCTATCCTTGAAAATAACGCCCTCTAACGTTTACACTAGCAAGGCAATTAGATATAAAAAGATCTTTTTTTGGTATTGTAATTATTATTAGGGACAATTTATTCCATTTTTTTTCTTTTTGGGTTTACAGGGTCTTTGCCCCATGCCAGGTTGCTTCTCTTGGAATCATATAAACATAGAATAGACCAGCAAAAGCAAAAAGTAAATGGATAACGTTTGTATATTAGGCGTATATGGATTTTATTTGAATGTGCCCAAAACATTTTATTGTAGAGAGTTAGCATTGTTCAATCTAAAAGAAGAAACAGCATACTGTTTTTTATTTAAAATTCCAAAATATAAAGAAGAAGACTTAACATCAAGAGAAAGGAAAATTATACGTTGTGAAATATTTAAAAGTGGATTGAACTTTAATAATTACAAATTTGGTGATCCGATTGATCCCTGATTTCCTGAAGAAATGTTATATAATAGTTATTTGGCGTGGAGAACTGATAAAAAATATAACATTGGATATTTTCGCTATTCAGAACAAGAATTTTTGAAAAATATAAATTTACCAAAATTCGATGTTCCCATAACATATTTTTTAAATATTCTTGAAGGTGAGCTAAATTGGATCTTCCCTTCCTATAGATACAACTACATCGAGAGGGCTTGTCTCTCTGTATAGCTGAAGGCGTGGAAAGAAGTCAACGGTTACCTCACCCTTCATACGACACTTACAACTAATCGAGAGGGGCCAAATAGTTTCGGGAGAAGGTTCTGCATTTTCTTTACTGAGTCTACATTCCTCTAATTCAAGATGCAAAATCCTGAAGCTGACTTATCAATGAAAGTTTCTAAATTATCAATGAAAGATTTAGATCGTGAATAATCAAAAGATTCTGAATTATCACTTAAAGACCAACTTACACCAATGAAAGATCCTGAAGTTGCATTCGTTGTAAATGATTTTACGTCATACGAACTCAACAAAAATGGTGTCAAATGGCAAAACACAAAACCATTAAAACCCATCAATAATACAGTTACAAATATTTTAAAATCTTGAAGAGATGAATTCAAAGAACTCTACGAAGAATGTTTGATTGATTTCTGTGATGACATATGTCCTTTTCTCTCTTTTGCTTCGATAAATGTAGCCATTATGGAGCTGGCAAATGTGCTTTTCGATGAAATTAA
This sequence comes from Mastigoproctus giganteus, assembly GCF_048544385.1. NCBI lineage: Eukaryota > Metazoa > Arthropoda > Arachnida > Uropygi > Thelyphonidae > Mastigoproctus > Mastigoproctus giganteus. The sequence goes on along the minus strand of NW_028328305.1, from coordinate 144,541 downwards.
CTGGTCACAAATATTAACCTTTTTTATTGTTGTAAGTCAACTGGCAATCCGGTTTAAAGACGAAGAAAACACTATAAATAAACTTGCAGATGTAACTATATCCTATATAACATTGAATCTTTTAGTGTGGATAAATAAATAGGGAAAATGGGAAGGTTTCAATCATTTTGCCGAGGAAAGGTATTGAACATTTAATTATAACTTCAAATTAATTTTATGTACTCAATTATATATATTTTTTCAATGCTGCTGCTATGTTGTTAATTCATAAATTTTAAAACAAATTAGCTTTTTCATTGTGTCTCTTGCAAACAGATATCAAACTTATAGCAGAAAAAGAAAACTAATTCTTAATATAATTACGTCTTCAAAAATGAATTAAACTAAAAATAGATAATATTGTAGAGAATTAAAATAAAAAATCTCTTCTAAAAAGGCTTTTTGGGGATGGAATCTTAACAAAGAAATTTTATAATCTGATATTGAAGTAAAGAATCAGAGTAGAATCTGAACTGAACTGAAATGAATCCAAACTGACATATAAACCTAAATGAGATAGAAGAATCTTCTTTCGTAGAATTACATTACTTTGCAATAAATTTCTAGTAAGTAATCATAGAAAAGCTTTTGCAAGCAATTACTTTGTGGTTTTAACCTGTGTTTGGAATCCGGATATTATTGTTCTAAATCTATTTTCCTACGAGGGTAGTAATACGTTACTCCCCCTGGTGGCATATTTCGAAAATCGTTATATTTAGTTTTAGTCACAAACCGTATAACCCTCAACGCTTCCTTAGCTGCTAGTTTTTTTATGCGAACAGTATTTTTTTTGTTCGAACAGTAATATTTCTATATATTTTTTTCGAAACCTTGTATTTCTGTTTCTAGGGTAGTAGGTAAATATTTGAAAGTTTGTCACGTAATAGGGGTCATAATGCTGTCAAACCTGCAAGCCGATAGAGGGTGTGAAATTTCATGCCGTTGTATAGAATGTTTTGAACTGAGTCAAATGATTTTCTGAAATCCATATAAACAATGTCGAAATTATTTTCTTCATCCAACTTATCAGTGACCCTATCAAACTAATATTAAAAGCATGCAAACCGCATATCGATATTTCACACGTACATTTTTTGTGCGCAAGTTTTAATGTGTGCAAGTTTTCAAATTTTAATGAAATTCCCAATTCTTAAATTCGTGAATTGTGTCCTTACTAGAAGAATAGTTTGGTTTGTGTATTTTTAATTTTATGTAAAAAAACTGTCTTGTACGGATCTATGAGAACCTACCTAAGATATTCCTAAGACACGATACAACTAGAAAGGGACCAAACAACATTTGTCTCCATGTACGGGCAAGCTATTGTTAAGGTGAGCTGTATTGCTGAGGTATACAGCACTATCTTTCCTAAATACGATTACAATTATCGGGACGGCGGCGTTATTAGCATTAGCATTAGCATTAGTAGAGGCATATGATACAAGAAAGCAAGCTTATTCAGCATCAGCCAAAAAAAAAAAAAAAAAAACTCACCACTCCCCTTTCACACCTCCGTTTGCTCGAAATACCTGTCCAGTTGAGCCTTAAATTTGTTTAGGCTATCAACTTCAACAACAAGTGATGGAAATCGGTTCCACCAACCAACCACCCCCTGGCCAAAGGCAAACTTCCGCACATCTATCCGACATCCGTCCTTCCTCAATTTGAATTTATGCCCTCTGAGATGATTATTCTGAGCAAGATGAAGAATCCCATTGGCATTGAGCATGCTCAAACCATTCAAAGCCTTATACACCTCTATCAGATCACCTCGCCGGTGCCTAGTCTCCAGACTCTGTAATTTGCAAAACATAAGCCTTTCTTCGTAAGAGCAACACTTTGTTCCATTCACCAATCTTGTTGCCCTTCTCTGTACCCGTTCCAGCAGCTCTACATCCTTCTTGAAATGAGGCCTCCAGACATGTATACAGTGCTCAAGATGTGGCCTAACCATTGCCTTATAAACATGCCTTATATTATGAGCAAATTTAGATTGAAACAAGCATTAATCTTTATTTTGCATTAACATACACAATTATTATATTTACAAATATTGATTTATAAGGATATGTTAACCATTTACATAATCTTCTTCATCCATATTAACAAGCAGTTTAAAATCATTACCCATTTCTTCCCATAACATATTTTTTAAATATTCTTGAAATAATCCGTCCATATAATTTTTCCACAGGGCATCTAAATGAGTAATTTCTGAAAATTTAAGAATTGAAATACAACTTGAATCTCTAGCTGTTAAAATATTGTTAGCTCTTGAAAAACATTCTAATTGACATTCAATGGGATCTATCTTTTCTGATGATACACCTTGACGAATTTCAAAACGACAGTACTCTAATTTAATCCGAACTTTCACAGAAACATTTACGGTATTTTTTTTTCTTGTGAACCATCCAAAAGATCAATCGGATCTAAAGACACTTTCTTCTTTTCACATTAATCATATGAACTAAGTCATAACGTCCAATATGTTTTAACAAAGTAATAAAGATCGTTTTTTCATCCAATCTTGCTTTCTTCATTAGTGCATTAATAAATATTTCTGATTTTAAATTTTGAGTTTGATTGATTCATCAAACGTAACATGAATAAGGTTATTAATTTCATCTTTACCCAAATGACTTTTGATTCTACAAACTATTTCGTATTCCATAAGATTCAATACTTTCAAAAGTACTCACAAACTTATCTGAGACTTTGCTACAGTTTAGAAAAAATCAGCTGATGTTCTCTATTATATTTGAAAACGAACGCCCTCTATCCTTGAGAATAACGCCCTCTACCCTTGAGAATAACGCTCACTAGGACCCTCTATCCTTGAAAATAACGCCCTCTAACGTTTACACTAGCAAGGGAACTAGATGGAAAAAGATCTTTTTTTGGTATTTTAATTATTATTAGGGACAATTTATTCCATTTTTTTTCTTTTTGGGTTTACAGGGTCTTTGTCCCATGCCAGGTTGCTTCTCTTGGAATCATATAAACATAGAATAGACCAGCAAAAGACCAGCAAAAAGCAAAAAGTAAAGGGATACCGTTTGTATATTAGGCGTATATGGATTTTATTTGAATGTGCCCAAAACATTTTATTGTAGAGAGTTAGCATTGTTCAATCTAAAAGAAGAAACAGCATACTGTTTTTTTTTTTAAATTCCAAAATATAAAGAAGAAGACTTAACATCAAGAGAAAGGAAAATTATACATTGTGAAATATTTAAAAGTGGATTGAACTTTAATAAATACAAATTTGGTGATCCCATTGATCCCTGATTTCCAGAAGAAATGTTATATATATGTTATTTGGCGTGCAGAACTGATAAAAAATATAACATTGGATATTTTCGCTATTCAGAACAAGATTTTTTGAAAAATATAAATATACCAAAATTCTATGATCCCATAACATATTTTTTAAATATTCTTGAAGGTGAGCTAAATTGGATCTTCCCTTCCTACAGATACAACTACATCGAGAGGGCTTGTCTCTCTGTATAGCTGAAGCCGTGGAAAGAAATCAACGGTTACCTCACCCTTCATACGACACTTATAACTAATCGAGAGGGGCCAAATAGTTTCTGGAGAAGGTTCTGCATTTTCTTTGCTGAGTCTACATTCCTCTAATTCAAGATGCCAAATCCTGAAGCTGACTTATCAATGAAAGTTTCTAAATTATCAATGAAAGATATAGATCGTGAATAATCAAAATATTCTGAATTATCACTGGCAGAACAACTTACACCAATGAAAGATCCTGAAGTTGCATTCGTTGTAAATGATTTTACGTCATACGAACTCAACAAAAATGGTGTCAAATGGCAATACACAAAACCATTAAAACCCATCAATAATACAGTAATAAATATTTTAAAATCTTGAAGAGATGAATTCAAAGAACTCTACGAAGAATGATTGATTGATTTCTTTGATGACATATGTCCTTTTCTCTCTTTTGCTTCGATAAATGTAGCCATTATGGAGCTGGCAAATGTGCTTTTCGATGAAATTAACTGGTCACGAATATTAACCTTTTTTATTGTTGTAAGTCAACTGGCAATCCTGGTTAAAGACGAAGAAAACACTAAATAAACTTGCAGATGTAACTATATCCTATATAACTTCCAATCTTTTAGTGTGGAAAAATAAAATGGGAAAATGGGAAGGTTTCATTCATTTTGCGGAGGAAAGGTATTGAACATTTAATTGTAACTTCAACTTAATTTTATTTACTCAATTATATATATTTATTCAATGCTGCTGCTATGTTGTTAATTCATAAATTTTAAAACAAATTATCTTTTTCATTGTGTCTCTTGCAAACAGAGATCAAACTTATACAGCAGAAAAAGAAAACTAATTCTTAATATAATTACGTATTCAAAAAATGAATTAAACTAAAAATAGATAATATTGTAGAGAATTAAAATAAAAAATCTCTTCTAAAAAGGCTTTTTGGCTATGGAATCTTAACAAAGAAATTTTATAATCTGATATTGAAGTAAAGAATCAGAGTAGAATCTGAACTGAAGTGAAATGAATCCAAACTGACATATAAACCTAAATGAGATAAAAGTATCTTCTTTCGTAGAATTACATTACTTTACAATACGTTTCTAGTAAGTAATCATAGAAAAGCTTTTGCCAGCAATTACTTTGTGGTTTTAAGCTGTGTTTGGAATCCGGATATTATTGTTCTAAATCTATTCTCCTAAGAGGGTATAACACCTTACTCCCGCTAGTGGCATATTTCAAAAATCGTTATTTTTAGTTTTAGTCTAAAATCGTATTTTATTTTTTGTTTGAACTGTAATATTTCTAATCTTATGACTATGTTATATTTTTTTCCGAAACCTTTTAATTCTGGTTCTAGGGTAGTAGGTAATTATTTGAGTTTGTTCGTCCACACTTCTCTTAACGTTGTAAACTTTTTTTTTTAGAAAATCTGATATTGAAGTAAAGAATCAAAGAATAGTATCTGAACTCAACTGAATCCAAAATATAAACCTAAATGAGATACAAGTGAGTATCTTCTTTAGTAGAATTACATTACTTTGCAATAAATTTCTAGTAAGTAATCATAGAAAAGCTTTTGCCTGCAATTACTTTGTGGTTTTAAGCTGTGTTTGGAATCCGGCTATTATTGTTCTAAATCTATTCTCCTAAGAGTGTATAACACCTTACTACCGCTAGTGGCATATTTCAAAAATCGTTATATTTAGTTTTAGTCTAAAATCGTATTTTATTTTTTGTTTGAACTGTAATATTTCTAATCTTATGACTATGTTATATTTTTTTCGAAACCTTTTAATTCTGGTTCTAGGGTAGTAGGTAATTATTTGAGTTTGTTGGTCCACACATCTCTTAACGTTGTAAAATTTTTTTTTAGAAAATCTGATATTGAAGTAAAGAATCAAAGAGTAGAATCTGAACTCAACTGAATCCAAAATATAAACCTAAATGAGATACAAGTGAGTATCTTCTTTCGTAGAATTACATTACTTTGCAATAAATTTCTAGTAAGTAATCATAGAAAAGCTTTTGCAAGCAATTACTTTGTGGTTTTAACCTGTGTTTGGAATCCGGATATTATTGTTCTAAATCTATTTTCCTAAGAGGGTAGTAATACGTTACTCCCCCTGGTGGCATATTTCGAAAATCGTTATATTTAATTTTAGTCACAAACCGTATAACCCTCAACGCTTCCTTAGCTGCTAGTTTTTTTTTTTGCGAACAGTATTTTTTTTGTTCGAACAGTAATATTTCTATATATTTTTTTCGAAACCTTGTAATTCTGGTTCTAGGGTAGTAGGTAAATATTTGAAAGTTTGTCACGTAATAGGGGTCATAATGCTGTCAAACCTGCAAGCCGATAGAGGGTGTGAAATTTCATGCCGTTGTATAGAATGTTTTGAACTGAGTCAAATGATTTTCTGAAATCCAAATAAACAATGTCGAAATTATTTTCTTCATCCAACTCATCAGTGACCCTATCAAACTAATATTAAAACCATGCAAACCGCATATCGATATTTCACACGTACATTTTTTGTGCGCAAGTTTTAATGTGTGCAAGTTTTCAAATTTTAATGAAATTCCCAATTCTTAAATTCGTGATTTGTGTCGTTACTAGAAGAATAGTTTGGTTTGTGTATTTTTAATTTTATGTAAAAAAACTGTCTTGTATAGATCTATGAGAACCTACCTAAGATATTCCTAAGACACGATACAACTAGAAAGGGACCAAACAACATTTGTCTCCATGTACGGGCAAGCTATTGTTAAGGTGAGCTGTATTGCTGAGCTATACAGCACTATCTTTCCTAAATACGATTACAATTATCGAGACGGCGGCGTTATTAGCATTAGCATTAGCATTAGTAGAGGCATATGATGCAAGAAAGCAAGCTTATTCAGCATCAGCCAAAAAAAAAAAAAAAAAACTCACCACTCTCCTTTCACACCTCCGTTCGCTCGAAATACCTGTCCAGTTGAGCCTTAAATTTGTTTAGGCTATCAACTTCAACAACAAGTGATGGAAATCGGTTCCACCAACCAACCACCCGCTGGCCAAAGGCAAACTTCCGCACATCTATCCGACATCCGTCCTTCCTCAATTTGAATTTATGCCCTCTGAGATGATTATTCTGAGCAAGATGAAGAATCCCATTGGCATTGAGCATGCTCAAACCATTCAAAGCCTTATACACCTCTATCAGATCACCTCGCCGTTGCCTAGTCTCCAGACTCTGTAATTTGCAAAACATAAGCCTTTCTTCGTAAGAGCAACACTTTGTTCCATTCACCAATCTTGTTGCCCTTCTCTGTACCCGTTCCAGCAGCTCTACATCCTTCTTGAAATGAGGCCTCCAGACATGTATACAGTGCTCAAGATGTGGCCTAACCATTGCCTTATAAACATGCCTTATATTATGAGCAAATTTAGATTGAAACAAGCATTAATCTTTATTTTGCATTAACATACACAATTATTATATTTACAAATATTGATTTATAAGGATATGTTAACCATTTACATAATCTTCTTCATCCATATTAACAAGCAGTTTAAAATCATTACCCATTTCTTCCCATAACATATTTTTTTAAATATTCTTGAAATAATCCGTCCATATAATTTTTCCACAGGGCATCTAAATGAGTAATTTCTGAAAATTTAAGAATTGAAACTTGAAACTCTAGCTGTTAAAATATTGTTAGCTCTTGAAAAACATTCTAATTGACATTCAATGGGATCTATCTTTTCTGATGATACACCTTGAAGAATTTCAAAACGACAGTACTCTAATTTAATCCGAACTTTCACAGAAACATTTACGGTATTTTTTTTTCTTGTGAACCATCCAAAAGATCAATCGGATCTAAAGACACTTTCTTCTTTTCACATTAATCATATGAACTAAGTCATAACGTCCAATATGTTTTAACAAAGTAATAAAGATCGTTTTTTCATCCAATCTTGCTTTCTTCATTAGTGCATTAATAAATATTTCTGATTTTAAATTTTGAATTTGATTGATTCATCAAACGTAACATGAATAAGGTTATTAATTTCATCTTTACCCAAATGACTTTTGATTCTACAAACTATTTCGTATTCCATAAGATTCAATACTTTCAAAAGTACTCACAAACTGATCTGAGACTTTGCTACAGTTTAGAAAAAATCAGCTGATGTTCTCTATTATATTTGAAAACGAACGCCCTCTATCCTTGAGAATAACGCCCTCTACCCTTGAGAATAACGCTCACTAGGACCCTCTATCCTTGAAAATAACGCCCTCTAACGTTTACACTAGCAAGGGAATTAGATGGAAAAAGATCTTTTTTTTGGTATTTTAATTATTATTAGGGACAATTTATTCCATTTTGTTTCTTTTTGGGTTTACAGGGTCTTTGTCCCATGCCAGGTTGCTTCTCTTGGAATCATATAAACATAGAATAGACCAGCAAAAGACCAGCAAAAAGCAAAAAGTAAAGGGATACCGTTTGTATATTAGGCGTATATGGATTTTATTTGAATGTGCCCAAAACATTTTATTGTAGAGAGTTAGCATTGTTCAATCTAAAAGAAGAAACAGCATACTGTTTTTTTTTTAAAATTCCAAAATATAAAGAAGAAGACTTAACATCAAGAGAAAGGAAAATTATACGTTGTGAAATATTTAAAAGTGGATTGAACTTTAATAATTACAAATTTGGTGATCCCATTGATCCCTTATTTCCAGAAGAAATGTTATATAATAGTTATTTGGCGTGGAGAACTGATAAAAAATATAACATTGGATATTTTCGCTATTCAGAATAAGAATTTTTGAAAAATATAAATTTACCAAAATTCGATGTTCCCATAACATATTTTTTAAATATTCTTGAAGGTGAGCTAAATTGGATCTTCCCTTCCTATAGATACAACTACATCGAGAGGGCTTGTCTCTCTGTATAGCTGAAGGCGTGGAAAGAAGTCAACGGTTACCTCACCCTTCATACGACATTTAAAACTAATCGAGAGGGGCCAAATAGTTTCGGGAGAAGGTCTGCATTTTCTTTACTGAGTCTACATTCCTCTAATTCAAGATGCAAAATCCTGAAGCTGACTTATCAATGAAAGTTTCTAAATTATCAATGAAAGATTTAGATCGTGAATAATCAAAAGATTCTGAATTATCACTTAAAGACCAACTTACACCAATGAAAGATCCTGAAGTTGCATTCGTTGTAAATGATTTTACGTCATACGAACTCAACAAAAATGGTGTCAAATGGCAAAACACAAAACCATTAAAACCCATCAATAATACAGTTATAAATATTTTAAAATCTTGAAGAGATGAATTCAAAGAACTCTACGAAGAATGTTTGATTGATTTCTGTGATGACATATGTCCTTTTCTCTCTTTTGCTTCGATAAATGTAGCCATTATGGAGCTGGCAAATGTGCTTTTCGATGAAATTAACTGGTCACGAATATTAACCTTTTTTATTGTTGTAAGTCAACTGGCAATCCGGTTTAAAGACGAAGAAAACACTATAAATAAACTTGCAGATGTAACTATATCCTATATAACATCCAATCTTTTAGTGTGGATAAATAAATAGGGAAAATGGGAAGGTTTCAATCATTTTGCCGAGGAAAGGTATTGAACATTTAATTGTAACTTCAACTTAATTTTATTTACTCAATTATATATATTTATTCAATGCTGCTGCTATGTTGTTAATTCATAAATTTTAAAACAAATTATCTTTTTCATTGTGTCTCTTGCAAACAGAGATCAAACTTATACAGCAGAAAAAGAAAACTAATTCTTAATATAATTACGTCTTCAAAAAATGAATTAAACTAAAAATAGATAATATTGTAGAGAATTAAAATAAAAAATCTCTTCTAAAAAGGCTTTTTGGCTATGGAATCTTAACAAAGAAATTTTATAATCTGATATTGAAGTAAAGAATCAGAGTAGAATCTGAACTGAAGTGAAATGAATCCAAACTGACATATAAACCTAAATGAGATAAAAGTATCTTCTTTCGTAGAATTACATTACTTTACAATACGTTTCTAGTAAGTAATCATAGAAAAGCTTTTGCCAGCAATTACTTTGTGGTTTTAAGCTGTGTTTGGAATCCGGATATTATTGTTCTAAATCTATTCTCCTAAGAGGGTATAACACCTTACTCCCGCTAGTGGCATATTTCAAAAATCGTTATTTTTAGTTTTAGTCTAAAATCGTATTTTATTTTTTGTTTGAACTGTAATATTTCTAATCTTATGACTATGTTATATTTTTTTCCGAAACCTTTTAATTCTGGTTCTAGGGTAGTAGGTAATTATTTGAGTTTGTTCGTCCACACTTCTCTTAACGTTGTAAACTTTTTTTTTTAGAAAATCTGATATTGAAGTAAAGAATCAAAGAGTAGAATCTGAACTCAACTGAATCCAAAATATAAACCTAAATGAGATACAAGTGAGTATCTTCTTTCGTAGAATTACATTACTTTGCAATAAATTTCTAGTAAGTAATCATAGAAAAGCTTTTGCAAGCAATTACTTTGTGGTTTTAACCTGTGTTTGGAATCCGGATATTATTGTTCTAAATCTATTTTCCTAAGAGGGTAGTAATACGTTACTCCCCCTGGTGGCATATTTCGAAAATCGTTATATTTAGTTTTAGTCACAAACCGTATAACCCTCAACGCTTCCTTAGCTGCTAGTTTTTTTTTGCGAACAGTATTTTTTTTGTTCGAACAGTAATATTTCTATATATTTTTTTCGAAACCTTGTAATTCTGGTTCTAGGGTAGTAGGTAAATATTTGAAAGTTTGTCACGTAATAGGGGTCATAATGCTGTCAAACCTGCAAGCCGATAGAGGGTGTGAAATTTCATGCCGTTGTATAGAATGTTTTGAACTGAGTCAAATGATTTTCTGAAATCCAAATAAACAATGTCGAAATTATTTTCTTCATCCAACTCATCAGTGACCCTATCAAACTAATATTAAAACCATGCAAACCGCATATCGATATTTCACACGTACATTTTTTGTGCGCAAGTTTTAATGTGTGCAAGTTTTCAAATTTTAATGAAATTCCCAATTCTTAAATTCGTGATTTGTGTCGTTACTAGAAGAATAGTTTGGTTTGTGTATTTTTAATTTTATGTAAAAAAACTGTCTTGTATAGATCTATGAGAACCTACCTAAGATATTCCTAAGACACGATACAACTAGAAAGGGACCAAACAACATTTGTCTCCATGTACGGGCAAGCTATTGTTAAGGTGAGCTCTATTGCTGAGCTATACAGCACTATCTTTCCTAAATACGATTACAATTATCGAAACGGCGGCGTTATTAGCATTAGCATTAGCATTAGTAGAGGCATATGATGCAAGAAAGCTAGCTTATTCAGCATCAGCCAAAAAAAAAAAAAAAAAACTCACCACTCCCATTTCACACCTCCGTTCGCTCGAAATACCTGTCCAGTTGAGCCTTAAATTTGTTTAGGCTATCAACTTCAACAACAAGTGATGGAAATCGGTTCCACCAACCAACCACCCGCTGGCCAAAGGCAAACTTCCGCACATCTATCCGACATCCGTCCTTCCTCAATTTGAATTTATGCCCTCTGAGATGATTATTCTGAGCAAGATGAAGAATCCCATTGGCATTGAGCATGCTCAAACCATTCAAAGCCTTATACACCTCTATCAGATCACCTCGCCGGTGCCTAGTCTCCAGACTCTGTAATTTGCAAAACATAAGCCTTTCTTCGTAAGAGCAACACTTTGTTCCATTCACCAATCTTGTTGCCCTTCTCTGTACCCGTTCCAGCAGCTCTACATCCTTATTGAAATGAGGCCTCCAGACATGTATACAGTGCTCAAGATGTGGCCTAACCATTGCCTTATAAACATGCCTTATATTATGAGCAAATTTAGATTGAAACAAACATTAATCTTTATTTTGCATTAACATACACAATTATTATATTTACAAATATTGATTTATAAGGATATGTTAACCATTTACATAATCTTCTTCATCCATATTAACAAGCAGTTTAAAATCATTACCCATTTCTTCCCATAACATATTTTTTTAAATATTCTTGAAATAATCCGTCCATATAATTTTTCCACAGGGCATCTAAATGAGTAATTTCTGAAAATTTAAGAATTGAAATACAACTTGAAACTCTAGCTGTTAAAATATTGTTAGCTCTTGAAAAACATTCTAATTGACATTCAATGGGATCTATCTTTTCTGATGATACACCTTGAAGAATTTCAAAACGACAGTACTCTAATTTAATCCGAACTTTCACAGAAACATTTACGGTATTTTTTTTTCTTGTGAACCATCCAAAAGATCAATCGGATCTAAAGACACTTTCTTCTTTTCACATTAATCATATGAACTAAGTCATAACGTCCAATATGTTTTAACAAAGTAATAAAGATCGTTTTTTCATCCAATCTTGCTTTCTTCATTAGTGCATTAATAAATATTTCTGATTTTAAATTTTGAATTTGATTGATTCATCAAACGTAACATGAATAAGGTTATTAATTTCATCTTTACCCAAATGACTTTTGATTCTACAAACTATTTCGTATTCCATAAGATTCAATACTTTCAAAAGTACTCACAAACTGATCTGAGACTTTGCTACAGTTTAGAAAAAATCAGCTGATGTTCTCTATTATATTTGAAAACGAACGCCCTCTATCCTTGAGAATAACGCTCACTAGGACCCTCTATCCTTGAAAATAACGCCCTCTAACGTTTACACTAGCAAGGGAATTAGATGGAAAAAGATCTTTTTTTTGGTATTTTAATTATTATTAGGGACAATTTATTCCATTTTGTTTCTTTTTGGGTTTACAGGGTCTTTGTCCCATGCCAGGTTGCTTCTCTTGGAATCATATAAACATAGAATAGACCAGCAAAAGACCAGCAAAAAGCAAAAAGTAAAGGGATACCGTTTGTATATTAGGCGTATATGGATTTTATTTGAATGTGCCCAAAACATTTTATTGTAGAGAGTTAGCATTGTTCAATCTAAAAGAAGAAACAGCATGCTGTTTTTTTTTTAAAATTCCAAAATATAAAGAAGAAGACTTAACATCAAGAGAAAGGAAAATTATACATTGTGAAATATTTAAAAGTGGATTGAACTTTAATAAATACAAATTTGGTGATCCCATTGATCCCTGATTTCCAGAAGAAATGTTATATATATGTTATTTGGCGTGCAGAACTGATAAAAAATATAACATTGGATATTTTCGCTATTCAGAACAAGATTTTTTGAAAAATATAAATATACCAAAATTCTATGATCCCATAACATATTTTTTAAATATTCTTGAAGGTGAGCTAAATTGGATCTTCCCTTCCTACAGATACAACTACATCGAGAGGGCTTGTCTCTCTGTATAGCTGAAGCTGTGGAAAGAAATCAACGGTTACCTCACCCTTCATACGACACTTATAACTAATCGAGAGGGGCCAAATAGTTTCTGGAGAAGGTTCTGCATTTTCTTTGCTGAGTCTACATTCCTCTAATTCAAGATGCAAAATCCTGAAGCTGACTTATCAATGAAAGTTTCTAAATTATCAATGAAAGATATAGATCGTGAATAATCAAAAGACTCTGAATTATCACTGGCAGAACAACTTACACCAATGAAAGATCCTGAAGTTGCATTCGTTGTAAATGATTTTACGTCATACGAACTCAACAAAAATGGTGTCAAATGGCAATACACAAAACCATTAAAACCCATCAATAATACAGTAATAAATATTTTAAAATCTTGAAGAGATGAATTCAAAGAACTCTACGAAGAATGATTGATTGATTTCTTTGATGACATATGTCCTTTTCTCTCTTTTGCTTCGATAAATGTAGCCATTATGGAGCTGGCAAATGTGCTTTTCGATGAAATTAACTGGTCACGAATATTAACCTTTTTTATTGTTGTAAGTCAACTGGCAATCCTGGTTAAAGACGAAGAAAACACTAAATAAACTTGCAGATGTAACTATATCCTATATAACTTCCAATCTTTTAGTGTGGAAAAATAAAATGGGAAAATGGGAAGGTTTCATTCATTTTGCGGAGGAAAGGTATTGAACATTTAATTGTAACTTCAACTTAATTTTATTTACTCAATTATATATATTTATTCAATGCTGCTGCTATGTTGTTAATTCATAAATTTTAAAACAAATTATCTTTTTCATTGTGTCTCTTGCAAACAGAGATCAAACTTATACAGCAGAAAAAGAAAACTAATTCTTAATATAATTACGTCTTCAAAAAATGAATTAAACTAAAAATAGATAATATTGTAGAGAATTAAAATAAAAAATCTCTTCTAAAAAGGCTTTTTGGCTATGGAATCTTAACAAAGAAATTTTATAATCTGATATTGAAGTAAAGAATCAGAGTAGAATCTGAACTGAAGTGAAATGAATCCAAACTGACATATAAACCTAAATGAGATAAAAGTATCTTCTTTCGTAGAATTACATTACTTTACAATACGTTTCTAGTAAGTAATCATAGAAAAGCTTTTGCCAGCAATTACTTTGTGGTGTGTTTGGAATCCGGATATTATTGTTCTAAATCTATTCTCCTAAGAGGGTATAACACCTTACTCCCGCTAGTGGCATATTTCAAAAATCGTTATTTTTAGTTTTAGTCTAAAATCGTATTTTATTTTTTGTTTGAACTGTAATATTTCTAATCTTATGACTATGTTATATTTTTTTCCGAAACCTTTTAATTCTGGTTCTAGGGTAGTAGGTAATTATTTGAGTTTGTTCGTCCACACTTCTCTTAACGTTGTAAACTTTTTTTTTTAGAAAATCTGATATTGAAGTAAAGAATCAAAGAATAGTATCTGAACTCAACTGAATCCAAAATATAAACCTAAATGAGATACAAGTGAGTATCTTCTTTAGTAGAATTACATTACTTTGCAATAAATTTCTAGTAAGTAATCATAGAAAAGCTATTGCCTGCAATTACTTTGTGGTTTTAAGCTGTGTTTGGAATCCGGATATTATTGTTCTAAATCTATTCTCCTAAGAGTGTATAACACCTTACTACCGCTAGTGGCATATTTCAAAAATCGTTATATTTAGTTTTAGTCTAAAATCGTATTTTATTTTTTGTTTGAACTGTAATATTTCTAATCTTATGACTATGTTATATTTTTTTCGAAACCTTTTAATTCTGGTTCTAGGGTAGTAGGTAATTATTTGAGTTTGTTGGTCCACACATCTCTTAACGTTGTAAAATTTTTTTTTAGAAAATCTGATATTGAAGTAAAGAATCAAAGAGTAGAATCTGAACTCAACTGAATCCAAAATATAAACCTAAATGAGATACAAGTGAGTATCTTCTTTCGTAGAATTACATTACTTTGCAATAAATTTCTAGTAAGTAATCATAGAAAAGCTTTTGCAAGCAATTACTTTGTGGTTTTAACCTGTGTTTGGAATCCGGATATTATTGTTCTAAATCTATTTTCCTAAGAGGGTAGTAATACGTTACTCCCCCTGGTGCCATATTTCGAAAATCGTTATATTTAGTTTTAGTCACAAACCGTATAACCCTCAACGCTTCCTTAGCTGCTAGTTTTTTTATGCGAACAGTATTTTTTTTGTTCGAACAGTAATATTTCTATATATTTTTTTCGAAACCTTGTATTTCTGGTTCTAGGGTAGTAGGTAAATATTTGAAAGTTTGTCACGTAATAGGGGTCATAATGCTGTCAAACCTGCAAGCCGATAGAGGGTGTGAAATTTCATGCCGTTGTATAGAATGTTTTGAACTGAGTCAAATGATTTTCTGAAATCCATATAAACAATGTCGAAATTATTTTCTTCATCCAACTTATCAGTGACCCTATCAAACTAATATTAAAAGCATGCAAACCGCATATCGATATTTCACACGTACATTTTTTGTGCGCAAGTTTTAATGTGTGCAAGTTTTCAAATTTTAATGAAATTCCCAATTCTTAAATTCGTGAATTGTGTCGTTACTAGAAGAATAGTTTGGTTTGTGTATTTTTAATTTTATGTAAAAAAACTGTCTTGTACGGATCTATGAGAACCTACCTAAGATATTCCTAAGACACGATACAACTAGAAAGGGACCAAACAACATTTGTCTCCATGTACGGGCAAGCTATTGTTAAGGTGAGCTGTATTGCTGAGCTATACAGCACTATCTTTCCTAAATACGATTACAATTATCGAGACGGCGGCGTTATTAGCATTAGCATTAGCATTAGTAGAGGCATATGATGCAAGAAAGCAAGCTTATTCAGCATCAGCCAAAAAAAAAAAAAAAAAACTCACCACTCCCCTTTCACACCTCCGTTCGCTCGAAATACCTGTCCAGTTGAGCCTTAAATTTGTTTAGGCTATCAACTTCAACAACAAGTGATGGAAATCGGTTCCACCAACCAACCACCCGCTGGCCAAAGGCAAACTTCCGCACATCTATCCGACATCCGTCCTTCCTCAATTTGAATTTATGCCCTCTGAGATGATTATTCTGAGCAAGATGAAGAATCCCATTGGCATTGAGCATGCTCAAACCATTCAAAGCCTTATACACCTCTATCAGATCACCTCGCCGGTGCCTAGTCTCCAGACTCTGTAATTTGCAAAACATAAGCCTTTCTTCGTAAGAGCAACACTTTGTTCCATTCACCAATCTTGTTGCCCTTCTCTGTACCCGTTCCAGCAGCTCTACATCCTTCTTGAAATGAGGCCTCCAGACATGTATACAGTGCTCAAGATGTGGCCTAACCATTGCCTTATAAACATGCCTTATATTATGAGCAAATTTAGATTGAAACAAGCATTAATCTTTATTTTGCATTAACATACACAATTATTATATTTACAAATATTGATTTATAAGGATATGTTAACCATTTACATAATCTTCTTCATCCATATTAACAAGCAGTTTAAAATCATTACCCATTTCTTCCCATAACATATTTTTTTAAATATTCTTGAAATAATCCGTCCATATAATTTTTCCACAGGGCATCTAAATGAGTAATTTCTGAAAATTTAAGAATTGAAACTTGAAACTCTAGCTGTTAAAATATTGTTAGCTCTTGAAAAACATTCTAATTGACATTCAATGGGATCTATCTTTTCTGATGATACACCTTGAAGAATTTCAAAACGACAGTACTCTAATTTAATCCGAACTTTCACAGAAACATTTACGGTATTTTTTTTTCTTGTGAACCATCCAAAAGATCAATCGGATCTAAAGACACTTTCTTCTTTTCACATTAATCATATGAACTAAGTCATAACGTCCAATATGTTTTAACAAAGTAATAAAGATCGTTTTTTCATCCAATCTTGCTTTCTTCATTAGTGCATTAATAAATATTTCTGATTTTAAATTTTGAGTTTGATTGATTCATCAAACGTAACATGAATAAGGTTATTAATTTCATCTTTACCCAAATGACTTTTGATTCTACAAACTATTTCGTATTCCATAAGATTCAATACTTTCAAAAGTACTCACAAACTGATCTGAGACTTTGCTACAGTTTAGAAAAAATCAGCTGATGTTCTCTATTATATTTGAAAACGAACGCCCTCTATCCTTGAGAATAACGCCCTCTACCCTTGAGAATAACGCTCACTAGGACCCTCTATCCTTGAAAATAACGCCCTCTAACGTTTACACTAGCAAGGGAACTAGATGGAAAAAGATCTTTTTTTGGTATTTTAATTATTATTAGGGACAATTTATTCCATTTTTTTTCTTTTTGGGTTTACAGGGTCTTTGTCCCATGCCAGGTTGCTTCTCTTGGAATCATATAAACATAGAATAGACCAGCAAAAGACCAGCAAAAAGCAAAAAGTAAAGGGATACCGTTTGTATATTAGGCGTATATGGATTTTATTTGAATGTGCCCAAAACATTTTATTGTAGAGAGTTAGCATTGTTCAATCTAAAAGAAGAAACAGCATACTGTTTTTTTTTTTAAATTCCAAAATATAAAGAAGAAGACTTAACATCAAGAGAAAGGAAAATTATACATTGTGAAATATTTAAAAGTGGATTGAACTTTAATAAATACAAATTTGGTGATCCCATTGATCCCTGATTTCCAGAAGAAATGTTATATATATGTTATTTGGCGTGCAGAACTGATAAAAAATATAACATTGGATATTTTCGCTATTCAGAACAAGATTTTTTGAAAAATATAAATATACCAAAATTCTATGATCCCATAACATATTTTTTAAATATTCTTGAAGGTGAGCTAAATTGGATCTTCCCTTCCTACAGATACAACTACATCGAGAGGGCTTGTCTCTCTGTATAGCTGAAGCCGTGGAAAGAAATCAACGGTTACCTCACCCTTCATACGACACTTATAACTAATCGAGAGGGGCCAAATAGTTTCTGGAGAAGGTTCTGCATTTTCTTTGCTGAGTCTACATTCCTCTAATTCAAGATGCCAAATCCTGAAGCTGACTTATCAATGAAAGTTTCTAAATTATCAATGAAAGATATAGATCGTGAATAATCAAAATATTCTGAATTATCACTGGCAGAACAACTTACACCAATGAAAGATCCTGAAGTTGCATTCGTTGTAAATGATTTTACGTCATACGAACTCAACAAAAATGGTGTCAAATGGCAATACACAAAACCATTAAAACCCATCAATAATACAGTAATAAATATTTTAAAATCTTGAAGAGATGAATTCAAAGAACTCTACGAAGAATGATTGATTGATTTCTTTGATGACATATGTCCTTTTCTCTCTTTTGCTTCGATAAATGTAGCCATTATGGAGCTGGCAAATGTGCTTTTCGATGAAATTAACTGGTCACGAATATTAACCTTTTTTATTGTTGTAAGTCAACTGGCAATCCTGGTTAAAGACGAAGAAAACACTAAATAAACTTGCAGATGTAACTATATCCTATATAACTTCCAATCTTTTAGTGTGGAAAAATAAAATGGGAAAATGGGAAGGTTTCATTCATTTTGCGGAGGAAAGGTATTGAACATTTAATTGTAACTTCAACTTAATTTTATTTACTCAATTATATATATTTATTCAATGCTGCTGCTATGTTGTTAATTCATAAATTTTAAAACAAATTATCTTTTTCATTGTGTCTCTTGCAAACAGAGATCAAACTTATACAGCAGAAAAAGAAAACTAATTCTTAATATAATTACGTATTCAAAAAATGAATTAAACTAAAAATAGATAATATTGTAGAGAATTAAAATAAAAAATCTCTTCTAAAAAGGCTTTTTGGCTATGGAATCTTAACAAAGAAATTTTATAATCTGATATTGAAGTAAAGAATCAGAGTAGAATCTGAACTGAAGTGAAATGAATCCAAACTGACATATAAACCTAAATGAGATAAAAGTATCTTCTTTCGTAGAATTACATTACTTTACAATACGTTTCTAGTAAGTAATCATAGAAAAGCTTTTGCCAGCAATTACTTTGTGGTTTTAAGCTGTGTTTGGAATCCGGATATTATTGTTCTAAATCTATTCTCCTAAGAGGGTATAACACCTTACTCCCGCTAGTGGCATATTTCAAAAATCGTTATTTTTAGTTTTAGTCTAAAATCGTATTTTATTTTTTGTTTGAACTGTAATATTTCTAATCTTATGACTATGTTATATTTTTTTCCGAAACCTTTTAATTCTGGTTCTAGGGTAGTAGGTAATTATTTGAGTTTGTTCGTCCACACTTCTCTTAACGTTGTAAACTTTTTTTTTTAGAAAATCTGATATTGAAGTAAAGAATCAAAGAATAGTATCTGAACTCAACTGAATCCAAAATATAAACCTAAATGAGATACAAGTGAGTATCTTCTTTAGTAGAATTACATTACTTTGCAATAAATTTCTAGTAAGTAATCATAGAAAAGCTTTTGCCTGCAATTACTTTGTGGTTTTAAGCTGTGTTTGGAATCCGGATATTATTGTTCTAAATCTATTCTCCTAAGAGTGTATAACACCTTACTACCGCTAGTGGCATATTTCAAAAATCGTTATATTTAGTTTTAGTCTAAAATCGTATTTTATTTTTTGTTTGAACTGTAATATTTCTAATCTTATGACTATGTTATATTTTTTTCGAAACCTTTTAATTCTGGTTCTAGGGTAGTAGGTAATTATTTGAGTTTGTTGGTCCACACATCTCTTAACGTTGTAAAATTTTTTTTTAGAAAATCTGATATTGAAGTAAAGAATCAAAGAGTAGAATCTGAACTCAACTGAATCCAAAATATAAACCTAAATGAGATACAAGTGAGTATCTTCTTTCGTAGAATTACATTACTTTGCAATAAATTTCTAGTAAGTAATCATAGAAAAGCTTTTGCAAGCAATTACTTTGTGGTTTTAACCTGTGTTTGGAATCCGGATATTATTGTTCTAAATCTATTTTCCTAAGAGGGTAGTAATACGTTACTCCCCCTGGTGGCATATTTCGAAAATCGTTATATTTAATTTTAGTCACAAACCGTATAACCCTCAACGCTTCCTTAGCTGCTAGTTTTTTTTTTTGCGAACAGTATTTTTTTTGTTCGAACAGTAATATTTCTATATATTTTTTTCGAAACCTTGTAATTCTGGTTCTAGGGTAGTAGGTAAATATTTGAAAGTTTGTCACGTAATAGGGGTCATAATGCTGTCAAACCTGCAAGCCGATAGAGGGTGTGAAATTTCATGCCGTTGTATAGAATGTTTTGAACTGAGTCAAATGATTTTCTGAAATCCAAATAAACAATGTCGAAATTATTTTCTTCATCCAACTCATCAGTGACCCTATCAAACTAATATTAAAACCATGCAAACCGCATATCGATATTTCACACGTACATTTTTTGTGCGCAAGTTTTAATGTGTGCAAGTTTTCAAATTTTAATGAAATTCCCAATTCTTAAATTCGTGATTTGTGTCGTTACTAGAAGAATAGTTTGGTTTGTGTATTTTTAATTTTATGTAAAAAAACTGTCTTGTATAGATCTATGAGAACCTACCTAAGATATTCCTAAGACACGATACAACTAGAAAGGGACCAAACAACATTTGTCTCCATGTACGGGCAAGCTATTGTTAAGGTGAGCTGTATTGCTGAGCTATACAGCACTATCTTTCCTAAATACGATTACAATTATCGAGACGGCGGCGTTATTAGCATTAGCATTAGCATTAGTAGAGGCATATGATGCAAGAAAGCAAGCTTATTCAGCATCAGCCAAAAAAAAAAAAAAAAAACTCACCACTCTCCTTTCACACCTCCGTTCGCTCGAAATACCTGTCCAGTTGAGCCTTAAATTTGTTTAGGCTATCAACTTCAACAACAAGTGATGGAAATCGGTTCCACCAACCAACCACCCGCTGGCCAAAGGCAAACTTCCGCACATCTATCCGACATCCGTCCTTCCTCAATTTGAATTTATGCCCTCTGAGATGATTATTCTGAGCAAGATGAAGAATCCCATTGGCATTGAGCATGCTCAAACCATTCAAAGCCTTATACACCTCTATCAGATCACCTCGCCGTTGCCTAGTCTCCAGACTCTGTAATTTGCAAAACATAAGCCTTTCTTCGTAAGAGCAACACTTTGTTCCATTCACCAATCTTGTTGCCCTTCTCTGTACCCGTTCCAGCAGCTCTACATCCTTCTTGAAATGAGGCCTCCAGACATGTATACAGTGCTCAAGATGTGGCCTAACCATTGCCTTATAAACATGCCTTATATTATGAGCAAATTTAGATTGAAACAAGCATTAATCTTTATTTTGCATTAACATACACAATTATTATATTTACAAATATTGATTTATAAGGATATGTTAACCATTTACATAATCTTCTTCATCCATATTAACAAGCAGTTTAAAATCATTACCCATTTCTTCCCATAACATATTTTTTTAAATATTCTTGAAATAATCCGTCCATATAATTTTTCCACAGGGCATCTAAATGAGTAATTTCTGAAAATTTAAGAATTGAAACTTGAAACTCTAGCTGTTAAAATATTGTTAGCTCTTGAAAAACATTCTAATTGACATTCAATGGGATCTATCTTTTCTGATGATACACCTTGAAGAATTTCAAAACGACAGTACTCTAATTTAATCCGAACTTTCACAGAAACATTTACGGTATTTTTTTTTCTTGTGAACCATCCAAAAGATCAATCGGATCTAAAGACACTTTCTTCTTTTCACATTAATCATATGAACTAAGTCATAACGTCCAATATGTTTTAACAAAGTAATAAAGATCGTTTTTTCATCCAATCTTGCTTTCTTCATTAGTGCATTAATAAATATTTCTGATTTTAAATTTTGAATTTGATTGATTCATCAAACGTAACATGAATAAGGTTATTAATTTCATCTTTACCCAAATGACTTTTGATTCTACAAACTATTTCGTATTCCATAAGATTCAATACTTTCAAAAGTACTCACAAACTGATCTGAGACTTTGCTACAGTTTAGAAAAAATCAGCTGATGTTCTCTATTATATTTGAAAACGAACGCCCTCTATCCTTGAGAATAACGCCCTCTACCCTTGAGAATAACGCTCACTAGGACCCTCTATCCTTGAAAATAACGCCCTCTAACGTTTACACTAGCAAGGGAATTAGATGGAAAAAGATCTTTTTTTTGGTATTTTAATTATTATTAGGGACAATTTATTCCATTTTGTTTCTTTTTGGGTTTACAGGGTCTTTGTCCCATGCCAGGTTGCTTCTCTTGGAATCATATAAACATAGAATAGACCAGCAAAAGACCAGCAAAAAGCAAAAAGTAAAGGGATACCGTTTGTATATTAGGCGTATATGGATTTTATTTGAATGTGCCCAAAACATTTTATTGTAGAGAGTTAGCATTGTTCAATCTAAAAGAAGAAACAGCATACTGTTTTTTTTTTAAAATTCCAAAATATAAAGAAGAAGACTTAACATCAAGAGAAAGGAAAATTATACGTTGTGAAATATTTAAAAGTGGATTGAACTTTAATAATTACAAATTTGGTGATCCCATTGATCCCTTATTTCCAGAAGAAATGTTATATAATAGTTATTTGGCGTGGAGAACTGATAAAAAATATAACATTGGATATTTTCGCTATTCAGAATAAGAATTTTTGAAAAATATAAATTTACCAAAATTCGATGTTCCCATAACATATTTTTTAAATATTCTTGAAGGTGAGCTAAATTGGATCTTCCCTTCCTATAGATACAACTACATCGAGAGGGCTTGTCTCTCTGTATAGCTGAAGGCGTGGAAAGAAGTCAACGGTTACCTCACCCTTCATACGACATTTAAAACTAATCGAGAGGGGCCAAATAGTTTCGGGAGAAGGTCTGCATTTTCTTTACTGAGTCTACATTCCTCTAATTCAAGATGCAAAATCCTGAAGCTGACTTATCAATGAAAGTTTCTAAATTATCAATGAAAGATTTAGATCGTGAATAATCAAAAGATTCTGAATTATCACTTAAAGACCAACTTACACCAATGAAAGATCCTGAAGTTGCATTCGTTGTAAATGATTTTACGTCATACGAACTCAACAAAAATGGTGTCAAATGGCAAAACACAAAACCATTAAAACCCATCAATAATACAGTTATAAATATTTTAAAATCTTGAAGAGATGAATTCAAAGAACTCTACGAAGAATGTTTGATTGATTTCTGTGATGACATATGTCCTTTTCTCTCTTTTGCTTCGATAAATGTAGCCATTATGGAGCTGGCAAATGTGCTTTTCGATGAAATTAACTGGTCACGAATATTAACCTTTTTTATTGTTGTAAGTCAACTGGCAATCCGGTTTAAAGACGAAGAAAACACTATAAATAAACTTGCAGATGTAACTATATCCTATATAACATCCAATCTTTTAGTGTGGATAAATAAATAGGGAAAATGGGAAGGTTTCAATCATTTTGCCGAGGAAAGGTATTGAACATTTAATTGTAACTTCAACTTAATTTTATTTACTCAATTATATATATTTATTCAATGCTGCTGCTATGTTGTTAATTCATAAATTTTAAAACAAATTATCTTTTTCATTGTGTCTCTTGCAAACAGAGATCAAACTTATACAGCAGAAAAAGAAAACTAATTCTTAATATAATTACGTCTTCAAAAAATGAATTAAACTAAAAATAGATAATATTGTAGAGAATTAAAATAAAAAATCTCTTCTAAAAAGGCTTTTTGGCTATGGAATCTTAACAAAGAAATTTTATAATCTGATATTGAAGTAAAGAATCAGAGTAGAATCTGAACTGAAGTGAAATGAATCCAAACTGACATATAAACCTAAATGAGATAAAAGTATCTTCTTTCGTAGAATTACATTACTTTACAATACGTTTCTAGTAAGTAATCATAGAAAAGCTTTTGCCAGCAATTACTTTGTGGTTTTAAGCTGTGTTTGGAATCCGGATATTATTGTTCTAAATCTATTCTCCTAAGAGGGTATAACACCTTACTCCCGCTAGTGGCATATTTCAAAAATCGTTATTTTTAGTTTTAGTCTAAAATCGTATTTTATTTTTTGTTTGAACTGTAATATTTCTAATCTTATGACTATGTTATATTTTTTTCCGAAACCTTTTAATTCTGGTTCTAGGGTAGTAGGTAATTATTTGAGTTTGTTCGTCCACACTTCTCTTAACGTTGTAAACTTTTTTTTTTAGAAAATCTGATATTGAAGTAAAGAATCAAAGAGTAGAATCTGAACTCAACTGAATCCAAAATATAAACCTAAATGAGATACAAGTGAGTATCTTCTTTCGTAGAATTACATTACTTTGCAATAAATTTCTAGTAAGTAATCATAGAAAAGCTTTTGCAAGCAATTACTTTGTGGTTTTAACCTGTGTTTGGAATCCGGATATTATTGTTCTAAATCTATTTTCCTAAGAGGGTAGTAATACGTTACTCCCCCTGGTGGCATATTTCGAAAATCGTTATATTTAGTTTTAGTCACAAACCGTATAACCCTCAACGCTTCCTTAGCTGCTAGTTTTTTTTTGCGAACAGTATTTTTTTTGTTCGAACAGTAATATTTCTATATATTTTTTTCGAAACCTTGTAATTCTGGTTCTAGGGTAGTAGGTAAATATTTGAAAGTTTGTCACGTAATAGGGGTCATAATGCTGTCAAACCTGCAAGCCGATAGAGGGTGTGAAATTTCATGCCGTTGTATAGAATGTTTTGAACTGAGTCAAATGATTTTCTGAAATCCAAATAAACAATGTCGAAATTATTTTCTTCATCCAACTCATCAGTGACCCTATCAAACTAATATTAAAACCATGCAAACCGCATATCGATATTTCACACGTACATTTTTTGTGCGCAAGTTTTAATGTGTGCAAGTTTTCAAATTTTAATGAAATTCCCAATTCTTAAATTCGTGATTTGTGTCGTTACTAGAAGAATAGTTTGGTTTGTGTATTTTTAATTTTATGTAAAAAAACTGTCTTGTATAGATCTATGAGAACCTACCTAAGATATTCCTAAGACACGATACAACTAGAAAGGGACCAAACAACATTTGTCTCCATGTACGGGCAAGCTATTGTTAAGGTGAGCTCTATTGCTGAGCTATACAGCACTATCTTTCCTAAATACGATTACAATTATCGAAACGGCGGCGTTATTAGCATTAGCATTAGCATTAGTAGAGGCATATGATGCAAGAAAGCTAGCTTATTCAGCATCAGCCAAAAAAAAAAAAAAAAAACTCACCACTCCCATTTCACACCTCCGTTCGCTCGAAATACCTGTCCAGTTGAGCCTTAAATTTGTTTAGGCTATCAACTTCAACAACAAGTGATGGAAATCGGTTCCACCAACCAACCACCCGCTGGCCAAAGGCAAACTTCCGCACATCTATCCGACATCCGTCCTTCCTCAATTTGAATTTATGCCCTCTGAGATGATTATTCTGAGCAAGATGAAGAATCCCATTGGCATTGAGCATGCTCAAACCATTCAAAGCCTTATACACCTCTATCAGATCACCTCGCCGGTGCCTAGTCTCCAGACTCTGTAATTTGCAAAACATAAGCCTTTCTTCGTAAGAGCAACACTTTGTTCCATTCACCAATCTTGTTGCCCTTCTCTGTACCCGTTCCAGCAGCTCTACATCCTTATTGAAATGAGGCCTCCAGACATGTATACAGTGCTCAAGATGTGGCCTAACCATTGCCTTATAAACATGCCTTATATTATGAGCAAATTTAGATTGAAACAAACATTAATCTTTATTTTGCATTAACATACACAATTATTATATTTACAAATATTGATTTATAAGGATATGTTAACCATTTACATAATCTTCTTCATCCATATTAACAAGCAGTTTAAAATCATTACCCATTTCTTCCCATAACATATTTTTTTAAATATTCTTGAAATAATCCGTCCATATAATTTTTCCACAGGGCATCTAAATGAGTAATTTCTGAAAATTTAAGAATTGAAATACAACTTGAAACTCTAGCTGTTAAAATATTGTTAGCTCTTGAAAAACATTCTAATTGACATTCAATGGGATCTATCTTTTCTGATGATACACCTTGAAGAATTTCAAAACGACAGTACTCTAATTTAATCCGAACTTTCACAGAAACATTTACGGTATTTTTTTTTCTTGTGAACCATCCAAAAGATCAATCGGATCTAAAGACACTTTCTTCTTTTCACATTAATCATATGAACTAAGTCATAACGTCCAATATGTTTTAACAAAGTAATAAAGATCGTTTTTTCATCCAATCTTGCTTTCTTCATTAGTGCATTAATAAATATTTCTGATTTTAAATTTTGAATTTGATTGATTCATCAAACGTAACATGAATAAGGTTATTAATTTCATCTTTACCCAAATGACTTTTGATTCTACAAACTATTTCGTATTCCATAAGATTCAATACTTTCAAAAGTACTCACAAACTGATCTGAGACTTTGCTACAGTTTAGAAAAAATCAGCTGATGTTCTCTATTATATTTGAAAACGAACGCCCTCTATCCTTGAGAATAACGCTCACTAGGACCCTCTATCCTTGAAAATAACGCCCTCTAACGTTTACACTAGCAAGGGAATTAGATGGAAAAAGATCTTTTTTTTGGTATTTTAATTATTATTAGGGACAATTTATTCCATTTTGTTTCTTTTTGGGTTTACAGGGTCTTTGTCCCATGCCAGGTTGCTTCTCTTGGAATCATATAAACATAGAATAGACCAGCAAAAGACCAGCAAAAAGCAAAAAGTAAAGGGATACCGTTTGTATATTAGGCGTATATGGATTTTATTTGAATGTGCCCAAAACATTTTATTGTAGAGAGTTAGCATTGTTCAATCTAAAAGAAGAAACAGCATGCTGTTTTTTTTTTAAAATTCCAAAATATAAAGAAGAAGACTTAACATCAAGAGAAAGGAAAATTATACATTGTGAAATATTTAAAAGTGGATTGAACTTTAATAAATACAAATTTGGTGATCCCATTGATCCCTGATTTCCAGAAGAAATGTTATATATATGTTATTTGGCGTGCAGAACTGATAAAAAATATAACATTGGATATTTTCGCTATTCAGAACAAGATTTTTTGAAAAATATAAATATACCAAAATTCTATGATCCCATAACATATTTTTTAAATATTCTTGAAGGTGAGCTAAATTGGATCTTCCCTTCCTACAGATACAACTACATCGAGAGGGCTTGTCTCTCTGTATAGCTGAAGCTGTGGAAAGAAATCAACGGTTACCTCACCCTTCATACGACACTTATAACTAATCGAGAGGGGCCAAATAGTTTCTGGAGAAGGTTCTGCATTTTCTTTGCTGAGTCTACATTCCTCTAATTCAAGATGCAAAATCCTGAAGCTGACTTATCAATGAAAGTTTCTAAATTATCAATGAAAGATATAGATCGTGAATAATCAAAAGACTCTGAATTATCACTGGCAGAACAACTTACACCAATGAAAGATCCTGAAGTTGCATTCGTTGTAAATGATTTTACGTCATACGAACTCAACAAAAATGGTGTCAAATGGCAATACACAAAACCATTAAAACCCATCAATAATACAGTAATAAATATTTTAAAATCTTGAAGAGATGAATTCAAAGAACTCTACGAAGAATGATTGATTGATTTCTTTGATGACATATGTCCTTTTCTCTCTTTTGCTTCGATAAATGTAGCCATTATGGAGCTGGCAAATGTGCTTTTCGATGAAATTAACTGGTCACGAATATTAACCTTTTTTATTGTTGTAAGTCAACTGGCAATCCTGGTTAAAGACGAAGAAAACACTAAATAAACTTGCAGATGTAACTATATCCTATATAACTTCCAATCTTTTAGTGTGGAAAAATAAAATGGGAAAATGGGAAGGTTTCATTCATTTTGCGGAGGAAAGGTATTGAACATTTAATTGTAACTTCAACTTAATTTTATTTACTCAATTATATATATTTATTCAATGCTGCTGCTATGTTGTTAATTCATAAATTTTAAAACAAATTATCTTTTTCATTGTGTCTCTTGCAAACAGAGATCAAACTTATACAGCAGAAAAAGAAAACTAATTCTTAATATAATTACGTCTTCAAAAAATGAATTAAACTAAAAATAGATAATATTGTAGAGAATTAAAATAAAAAATCTCTTCTAAAAAGGCTTTTTGGCTATGGAATCTTAACAAAGAAATTTTATAATCTGATATTGAAGTAAAGAATCAGAGTAGAATCTGAACTGAAGTGAAATGAATCCAAACTGACATATAAACCTAAATGAGATAAAAGTATCTTCTTTCGTAGAATTACATTACTTTACAATACGTTTCTAGTAAGTAATCATAGAAAAGCTTTTGCCAGCAATTACTTTGTGGTGTGTTTGGAATCCGGATATTATTGTTCTAAATCTATTCTCCTAAGAGGGTATAACACCTTACTCCCGCTAGTGGCATATTTCAAAAATCGTTATTTTTAGTTTTAGTCTAAAATCGTATTTTATTTTTTGTTTGAACTGTAATATTTCTAATCTTATGACTATGTTATATTTTTTTCCGAAACCTTTTAATTCTGGTTCTAGGGTAGTAGGTAATTATTTGAGTTTGTTCGTCCACACTTCTCTTAACGTTGTAAACTTTTTTTTTTAGAAAATCTGATATTGAAGTAAAGAATCAAAGAATAGTATCTGAACTCAACTGAATCCAAAATATAAACCTAAATGAGATACAAGTGAGTATCTTCTTTAGTAGAATTACATTACTTTGCAATAAATTTCTAGTAAGTAATCATAGAAAAGCTATTGCCTGCAATTACTTTGTGGTTTTAAGCTGTGTTTGGAATCCGGATATTATTGTTCTAAATCTATTCTCCTAAGAGTGTATAACACCTTACTACCGCTAGTGGCATATTTCAAAAATCGTTATATTTAGTTTTAGTCTAAAATCGTATTTTATTTTTTGTTTGAACTGTAATATTTCTAATCTTATGACTATGTTATATTTTTTTCGAAACCTTTTAATTCTGGTTCTAGGGTAGTAGGTAATTATTTGAGTTTGTTGGTCCACACATCTCTTAACGTTGTAAAATTTTTTTTTAGAAAATCTGATATTGAAGTAAAGAATCAAAGAGTAGAATCTGAACTCAACTGAATCCAAAATATAAACCTAAATGAGATACAAGTGAGTATCTTCTTTCGTAGAATTACATTACTTTGCAATAAATTTCTAGTAAGTAATCATAGAAAAGCTTTTGCAAGCAATTACTTTGTGGTTTTAACCTGTGTTTGGAATCCGGATATTATTGTTCTAAATCTATTTTCCTAAGAGGGTAGTAATACGTTACTCCCCCTGGTGCCATATTTCGAAAATCGTTATATTTAGTTTTAGTCACAAACCGTATAACCCTCAACGCTTCCTTAGCTGCTAGTTTTTTTATGCGAACAGTATTTTTTTTGTTCGAACAGTAATATTTCTATATATTTTTTTCGAAACCTTGTATTTCTGGTTCTAGGGTAGTAGGTAAATATTTGAAAGTTTGTCACGTAATAGGGGTCATAATGCTGTCAAACCTGCAAGCCGATAGAGGGTGTGAAATTTCATGCCGTTGTATAGAATGTTTTGAACTGAGTCAAATGATTTTCTGAAATCCATATAAACAATGTCGAAATTATTTTCTTCATCCAACTTATCAGTGACCCTATCAAACTAATATTAAAAGCATGCAAACCGCATATCGATATTTCACACGTACATTTTTTGTGCGCAAGTTTTAATGTGTGCAAGTTTTCAAATTTTAATGAAATTCCCAATTCTTAAATTCGTGAATTGTGTCGTTACTAGAAGAATAGTTTGGTTTGTGTATTTTTAATTTTATGTAAAAAAACTGTCTTGTACGGATCTATGAGAACCTACCTAAGATATTCCTAAGACACGATACAACTAGAAAGGGACCAAACAACATTTGTCTCCATGTACGGGCAAGCTATTGTTAAGGTGAGCTGTATTGCTGAGCTATACAGCACTATCTTTCCTAAATACGATTACAATTATCGAGACGGCGGCGTTATTAGCATTAGCATTAGCATTAGTAGAGGCATATGATGCAAGAAAGCAAGCTTATTCAGCATCAGCCAAAAAAAAAAAAAAAAAACTCACCACTCCCCTTTCACACCTCCGTTCGCTCGAAATACCTGTCCAGTTGAGCCTTAAATTTGTTTAGGCTATCAACTTCAACAACAAGTGATGGAAATCGGTTCCACCAACCAACCACCCGCTGGCCAAAGGCAAACTTCCGCACATCTATCCGACATCCGTCCTTCCTCAATTTGAATTTATGCCCTCTGAGATGATTATTCTGAGCAAGATGAAGAATCCCATTGGCATTGAGCATGCTCAAACCATTCAAAGCCTTATACACCTCTATCAGATCACCTCGCCGGTGCCTAGTCTCCAGACTCTGTAATTTGCAAAACATAAGCCTTTCTTCGTAAGAGCAACACTTTGTTCCATTCACCAATCTTGTTGCCCTTCTCTGTACCCGTTCCAGCAGCTCTACATCCTTCTTGAAATGAGGCCTCCAGACATGTATACAGTGCTCAAGATGTGGCCTAACCATTGCCTTATAAACATGCCTTATATTATGAGCAAATTTAGATTGAAACAAGCATTAATCTTTATTTTGCATTAACATACACAATTATTATATTTACAAATATTGATTTATAAGGATATGTTAACCATTTACATAATCTTCTTCATCCATATTAACAAGCAGTTTAAAATCATTACCCATTTCTTCCCATAACATATTTTTTTAAATATTCTTGAAATAATCCGTCCATATAATTTTTCCACAGGGCATCTAAATGAGTAATTTCTGAAAATTTAAGAATTGAAACTTGAAACTCTAGCTGTTAAAATATTGTTAGCTCTTGAAAAACATTCTAATTGACATTCAATGGGATCTATCTTTTCTGATGATACACCTTGAAGAATTTCAAAACGACAGTACTCTAATTTAATCCGAACTTTCACAGAAACATTTACGGTATTTTTTTTTCTTGTGAACCATCCAAAAGATCAATCGGATCTAAAGACACTTTCTTCTTTTCACATTAATCATATGAACTAAGTCATAACGTCCAATATGTTTTAACAAAGTAATAAAGATCGTTTTTTCATCCAATCTTGCTTTCTTCATTAGTGCATTAATAAATATTTCTGATTTTAAATTTTGAGTTTGATTGATTCATCAAACGTAACATGAATAAGGTTATTAATTTCATCTTTACCCAAATGACTTTTGATTCTACAAACTATTTCGTATTCCATAAGATTCAATACTTTCAAAAGTACTCACAAACTGATCTGAGACTTTGCTACAGTTTAGAAAAAATCAGCTGATGTTCTCTATTATATTTGAAAACGAACGCCCTCTATCCTTGAGAATAACGCCCTCTACCCTTGAGAATAACGCTCACTAGGACCCTCTATCCTTGAAAATAACGCCCTCTAACGTTTACACTAGCAAGGGAACTAGATGGAAAAAGATCTTTTTTTGGTATTTTAATTATTATTAGGGACAATTTATTCCATTTTTTTTCTTTTTGGGTTTACAGGGTCTTTGTCCCATGCCAGGTTGCTTCTCTTGGAATCATATAAACATAGAATAGACCAGCAAAAGACCAGCAAAAAGCAAAAAGTAAAGGGATACCGTTTGTATATTAGGCGTATATGGATTTTATTTGAATGTGCCCAAAACATTTTATTGTAGAGAGTTAGCATTGTTCAATCTAAAAGAAGAAACAGCATACTGTTTTTTTTTTTAAATTCCAAAATATAAAGAAGAAGACTTAACATCAAGAGAAAGGAAAATTATACATTGTGAAATATTTAAAAGTGGATTGAACTTTAATAAATACAAATTTGGTGATCCCATTGATCCCTGATTTCCAGAAGAAATGTTATATATATGTTATTTGGCGTGCAGAACTGATAAAAAATATAACATTGGATATTTTCGCTATTCAGAACAAGATTTTTTGAAAAATATAAATATACCAAAATTCTATGATCCCATAACATATTTTTTAAATATTCTTGAAGGTGAGCTAAATTGGATCTTCCCTTCCTACAGATACAACTACATCGAGAGGGCTTGTCTCTCTGTATAGCTGAAGCCGTGGAAAGAAATCAACGGTTACCTCACCCTTCATACGACACTTATAACTAATCGAGAGGGGCCAAATAGTTTCTGGAGAAGGTTCTGCATTTTCTTTGCTGAGTCTACATTCCTCTAATTCAAGATGCCAAATCCTGAAGCTGACTTATCAATGAAAGTTTCTAAATTATCAATGAAAGATATAGATCGTGAATAATCAAAATATTCTGAATTATCACTGGCAGAACAACTTACACCAATGAAAGATCCTGAAGTTGCATTCGTTGTAAATGATTTTACGTCATACGAACTCAACAAAAATGGTGTCAAATGGCAATACACAAAACCATTAAAACCCATCAATAATACAGTAATAAATATTTTAAAATCTTGAAGAGATGAATTCAAAGAACTCTACGAAGAATGATTGATTGATTTCTTTGATGACATATGTCCTTTTCTCTCTTTTGCTTCGATAAATGTAGCCATTATGGAGCTGGCAAATGTGCTTTTCGATGAAATTAACTGGTCACGAATATTAACCTTTTTTATTGTTGTAAGTCAACTGGCAATCCTGGTTAAAGACGAAGAAAACACTAAATAAACTTGCAGATGTAACTATATCCTATATAACTTCCAATCTTTTAGTGTGGAAAAATAAAATGGGAAAATGGGAAGGTTTCATTCATTTTGCGGAGGAAAGGTATTGAACATTTAATTGTAACTTCAACTTAATTTTATTTACTCAATTATATATATTTATTCAATGCTGCTGCTATGTTGTTAATTCATAAATTTTAAAACAAATTATCTTTTTCATTGTGTCTCTTGCAAACAGAGATCAAACTTATACAGCAGAAAAAGAAAACTAATTCTTAATATAATTACGTATTCAAAAAATGAATTAAACTAAAAATAGATAATATTGTAGAGAATTAAAATAAAAAATCTCTTCTAAAAAGGCTTTTTGGCTATGGAATCTTAACAAAGAAATTTTATAATCTGATATTGAAGTAAAGAATCAGAGTAGAATCTGAACTGAAGTGAAATGAATCCAAACTGACATATAAACCTAAATGAGATAAAAGTATCTTCTTTCGTAGAATTACATTACTTTACAATACGTTTCTAGTAAGTAATCATAGAAAAGCTTTTGCCAGCAATTACTTTGTGGTTTTAAGCTGTGTTTGGAATCCGGATATTATTGTTCTAAATCTATTCTCCTAAGAGGGTATAACACCTTACTCCCGCTAGTGGCATATTTCAAAAATCGTTATTTTTAGTTTTAGTCTAAAATCGTATTTTATTTTTTGTTTGAACTGTAATATTTCTAATCTTATGACTATGTTATATTTTTTTCCGAAACCTTTTAATTCTGGTTCTAGGGTAGTAGGTAATTATTTGAGTTTGTTCGTCCACACTTCTCTTAACGTTGTAAACTTTTTTTTTTAGAAAATCTGATATTGAAGTAAAGAATCAAAGAATAGTATCTGAACTCAACTGAATCCAAAATATAAACCTAAATGAGATACAAGTGAGTATCTTCTTTAGTAGAATTACATTACTTTGCAATAAATTTCTAGTAAGTAATCATAGAAAAGCTTTTGCCTGCAATTACTTTGTGGTTTTAAGCTGTGTTTGGAATCCGGATATTATTGTTCTAAATCTATTCTCCTAAGAGTGTATAACACCTTACTACCGCTAGTGGCATATTTCAAAAATCGTTATATTTAGTTTTAGTCTAAAATCGTATTTTATTTTTTGTTTGAACTGTAATATTTCTAATCTTATGACTATGTTATATTTTTTTCGAAACCTTTTAATTCTGGTTCTAGGGTAGTAGGTAATTATTTGAGTTTGTTGGTCCACACATCTCTTAACGTTGTAAAATTTTTTTTTAGAAAATCTGATATTGAAGTAAAGAATCAAAGAGTAGAATCTGAACTCAACTGAATCCAAAATATAAACCTAAATGAGATACAAGTGAGTATCTTCTTTCGTAGAATTACATTACTTTGCAATAAATTTCTAGTAAGTAATCATAGAAAAGCTTTTGCAAGCAATTACTTTGTGGTTTTAACCTGTGTTTGGAATCCGGATATTATTGTTCTAAATCTATTTTCCTAAGAGGGTAGTAATACGTTACTCCCCCTGGTGGCATATTTCGAAAATCGTTATATTTAATTTTAGTCACAAACCGTATAACCCTCAACGCTTCCTTAGCTGCTAGTTTTTTTTTTTGCGAACAGTATTTTTTTTGTTCGAACAGTAATATTTCTATATATTTTTTTCGAAACCTTGTAATTCTGGTTCTAGGGTAGTAGGTAAATATTTGAAAGTTTGTCACGTAATAGGGGTCATAATGCTGTCAAACCTGCAAGCCGATAGAGGGTGTGAAATTTCATGCCGTTGTATAGAATGTTTTGAACTGAGTCAAATGATTTTCTGAAATCCAAATAAACAATGTCGAAATTATTTTCTTCATCCAACTCATCAGTGACCCTATCAAACTAATATTAAAACCATGCAAACCGCATATCGATATTTCACACGTACATTTTTTGTGCGCAAGTTTTAATGTGTGCAAGTTTTCAAATTTTAATGAAATTCCCAATTCTTAAATTCGTGATTTGTGTCGTTACTAGAAGAATAGTTTGGTTTGTGTATTTTTAATTTTATGTAAAAAAACTGTCTTGTATAGATCTATGAGAACCTACCTAAGATATTCCTAAGACACGATACAACTAGAAAGGGACCAAACAACATTTGTCTCCATGTACGGGCAAGCTATTGTTAAGGTGAGCTGTATTGCTGAGCTATACAGCACTATCTTTCCTAAATACGATTACAATTATCGAGACGGCGGCGTTATTAGCATTAGCATTAGCATTAGTAGAGGCATATGATGCAAGAAAGCAAGCTTATTCAGCATCAGCCAAAAAAAAAAAAAAAAAACTCACCACTCTCCTTTCACACCTCCGTTCGCTCGAAATACCTGTCCAGTTGAGCCTTAAATTTGTTTAGGCTATCAACTTCAACAACAAGTGATGGAAATCGGTTCCACCAACCAACCACCCGCTGGCCAAAGGCAAACTTCCGCACATCTATCCGACATCCGTCCTTCCTCAATTTGAATTTATGCCCTCTGAGATGATTATTCTGAGCAAGATGAAGAATCCCATTGGCATTGAGCATGCTCAAACCATTCAAAGCCTTATACACCTCTATCAGATCACCTCGCCGTTGCCTAGTCTCCAGACTCTGTAATTTGCAAAACATAAGCCTTTCTTCGTAAGAGCAACACTTTGTTCCATTCACCAATCTTGTTGCCCTTCTCTGTACCCGTTCCAGCAGCTCTACATCCTTCTTGAAATGAGGCCTCCAGACATGTATACAGTGCTCAAGATGTGGCCTAACCATTGCCTTATAAACATGCCTTATATTATGAGCAAATTTAGATTGAAACAAGCATTAATCTTTATTTTGCATTAACATACACAATTATTATATTTACAAATATTGATTTATAAGGATATGTTAACCATTTACATAATCTTCTTCATCCATATTAACAAGCAGTTTAAAATCATTACCCATTTCTTCCCATAACATATTTTTTTAAATATTCTTGAAATAATCCGTCCATATAATTTTTCCACAGGGCATCTAAATGAGTAATTTCTGAAAATTTAAGAATTGAAACTTGAAACTCTAGCTGTTAAAATATTGTTAGCTCTTGAAAAACATTCTAA
This sequence comes from Mastigoproctus giganteus, assembly GCF_048544385.1. Taxonomy (NCBI): domain Eukaryota; kingdom Metazoa; phylum Arthropoda; class Arachnida; order Uropygi; family Thelyphonidae; genus Mastigoproctus; species Mastigoproctus giganteus. Next base: position 108,407 of record NW_028328305.1, on the reverse strand, counting down.
TTGACATTCAATGGGATCTATCTTTTCTGATGATACACCTTGAAGAATTTCAAAACGACAGTACTCTAATTTAATCCGAACTTTCACAGAAACATTTACGGTATTTTTTTTTCTTGTGAACCATCCAAAAGATCAATCGGATCTAAAGACACTTTCTTCTTTTCACATTAATCATATGAACTAAGTCATAACGTCCAATATGTTTTAACAAAGTAATAAAGATCGTTTTTTCATCCAATCTTGCTTTCTTCATTAGTGCATTAATAAATATTTCTGATTTTAAATTTTGAATTTGATTGATTCATCAAACGTAACATGAATAAGGTTATTAATTTCATCTTTACCCAAATGACTTTTGATTCTACAAACTATTTCGTATTCCATAAGATTCAATACTTTCAAAAGTACTCACAAACTGATCTGAGACTTTGCTACAGTTTAGAAAAAATCAGCTGATGTTCTCTATTATATTTGAAAACGAACGCCCTCTATCCTTGAGAATAACGCCCTCTACCCTTGAGAATAACGCTCACTAGGACCCTCTATCCTTGAAAATAACGCCCTCTAACGTTTACACTAGCAAGGGAATTAGATGGAAAAAGATCTTTTTTTTGGTATTTTAATTATTATTAGGGACAATTTATTCCATTTTGTTTCTTTTTGGGTTTACAGGGTCTTTGTCCCATGCCAGGTTGCTTCTCTTGGAATCATATAAACATAGAATAGACCAGCAAAAGACCAGCAAAAAGCAAAAAGTAAAGGGATACCGTTTGTATATTAGGCGTATATGGATTTTATTTGAATGTGCCCAAAACATTTTATTGTAGAGAGTTAGCATTGTTCAATCTAAAAGAAGAAACAGCATACTGTTTTTTTTTTAAAATTCCAAAATATAAAGAAGAAGACTTAACATCAAGAGAAAGGAAAATTATACGTTGTGAAATATTTAAAAGTGGATTGAACTTTAATAATTACAAATTTGGTGATCCCATTGATCCCTTATTTCCAGAAGAAATGTTATATAATAGTTATTTGGCGTGGAGAACTGATAAAAAATATAACATTGGATATTTTCGCTATTCAGAATAAGAATTTTTGAAAAATATAAATTTACCAAAATTCGATGTTCCCATAACATATTTTTTAAATATTCTTGAAGGTGAGCTAAATTGGATCTTCCCTTCCTATAGATACAACTACATCGAGAGGGCTTGTCTCTCTGTATAGCTGAAGGCGTGGAAAGAAGTCAACGGTTACCTCACCCTTCATACGACATTTAAAACTAATCGAGAGGGGCCAAATAGTTTCGGGAGAAGGTCTGCATTTTCTTTACTGAGTCTACATTCCTCTAATTCAAGATGCAAAATCCTGAAGCTGACTTATCAATGAAAGTTTCTAAATTATCAATGAAAGATTTAGATCGTGAATAATCAAAAGATTCTGAATTATCACTTAAAGACCAACTTACACCAATGAAAGATCCTGAAGTTGCATTCGTTGTAAATGATTTTACGTCATACGAACTCAACAAAAATGGTGTCAAATGGCAAAACACAAAACCATTAAAACCCATCAATAATACAGTTATAAATATTTTAAAATCTTGAAGAGATGAATTCAAAGAACTCTACGAAGAATGTTTGATTGATTTCTGTGATGACATATGTCCTTTTCTCTCTTTTGCTTCGATAAATGTAGCCATTATGGAGCTGGCAAATGTGCTTTTCGATGAAATTAACTGGTCACGAATATTAACCTTTTTTATTGTTGTAAGTCAACTGGCAATCCGGTTTAAAGACGAAGAAAACACTATAAATAAACTTGCAGATGTAACTATATCCTATATAACATCCAATCTTTTAGTGTGGATAAATAAATAGGGAAAATGGGAAGGTTTCAATCATTTTGCCGAGGAAAGGTATTGAACATTTAATTGTAACTTCAACTTAATTTTATTTACTCAATTATATATATTTATTCAATGCTGCTGCTATGTTGTTAATTCATAAATTTTAAAACAAATTATCTTTTTCATTGTGTCTCTTGCAAACAGAGATCAAACTTATACAGCAGAAAAAGAAAACTAATTCTTAATATAATTACGTCTTCAAAAAATGAATTAAACTAAAAATAGATAATATTGTAGAGAATTAAAATAAAAAATCTCTTCTAAAAAGGCTTTTTGGCTATGGAATCTTAACAAAGAAATTTTATAATCTGATATTGAAGTAAAGAATCAGAGTAGAATCTGAACTGAAGTGAAATGAATCCAAACTGACATATAAACCTAAATGAGATAAAAGTATCTTCTTTCGTAGAATTACATTACTTTACAATACGTTTCTAGTAAGTAATCATAGAAAAGCTTTTGCCAGCAATTACTTTGTGGTTTTAAGCTGTGTTTGGAATCCGGATATTATTGTTCTAAATCTATTCTCCTAAGAGGGTATAACACCTTACTCCCGCTAGTGGCATATTTCAAAAATCGTTATTTTTAGTTTTAGTCTAAAATCGTATTTTATTTTTTGTTTGAACTGTAATATTTCTAATCTTATGACTATGTTATATTTTTTTCCGAAACCTTTTAATTCTGGTTCTAGGGTAGTAGGTAATTATTTGAGTTTGTTCGTCCACACTTCTCTTAACGTTGTAAACTTTTTTTTTTAGAAAATCTGATATTGAAGTAAAGAATCAAAGAGTAGAATCTGAACTCAACTGAATCCAAAATATAAACCTAAATGAGATACAAGTGAGTATCTTCTTTCGTAGAATTACATTACTTTGCAATAAATTTCTAGTAAGTAATCATAGAAAAGCTTTTGCAAGCAATTACTTTGTGGTTTTAACCTGTGTTTGGAATCCGGATATTATTGTTCTAAATCTATTTTCCTAAGAGGGTAGTAATACGTTACTCCCCCTGGTGGCATATTTCGAAAATCGTTATATTTAGTTTTAGTCACAAACCGTATAACCCTCAACGCTTCCTTAGCTGCTAGTTTTTTTTTGCGAACAGTATTTTTTTTGTTCGAACAGTAATATTTCTATATATTTTTTTCGAAACCTTGTAATTCTGGTTCTAGGGTAGTAGGTAAATATTTGAAAGTTTGTCACGTAATAGGGGTCATAATGCTGTCAAACCTGCAAGCCGATAGAGGGTGTGAAATTTCATGCCGTTGTATAGAATGTTTTGAACTGAGTCAAATGATTTTCTGAAATCCAAATAAACAATGTCGAAATTATTTTCTTCATCCAACTCATCAGTGACCCTATCAAACTAATATTAAAACCATGCAAACCGCATATCGATATTTCACACGTACATTTTTTGTGCGCAAGTTTTAATGTGTGCAAGTTTTCAAATTTTAATGAAATTCCCAATTCTTAAATTCGTGATTTGTGTCGTTACTAGAAGAATAGTTTGGTTTGTGTATTTTTAATTTTATGTAAAAAAACTGTCTTGTATAGATCTATGAGAACCTACCTAAGATATTCCTAAGACACGATACAACTAGAAAGGGACCAAACAACATTTGTCTCCATGTACGGGCAAGCTATTGTTAAGGTGAGCTCTATTGCTGAGCTATACAGCACTATCTTTCCTAAATACGATTACAATTATCGAAACGGCGGCGTTATTAGCATTAGCATTAGCATTAGTAGAGGCATATGATGCAAGAAAGCTAGCTTATTCAGCATCAGCCAAAAAAAAAAAAAAAAAACTCACCACTCCCATTTCACACCTCCGTTCGCTCGAAATACCTGTCCAGTTGAGCCTTAAATTTGTTTAGGCTATCAACTTCAACAACAAGTGATGGAAATCGGTTCCACCAACCAACCACCCGCTGGCCAAAGGCAAACTTCCGCACATCTATCCGACATCCGTCCTTCCTCAATTTGAATTTATGCCCTCTGAGATGATTATTCTGAGCAAGATGAAGAATCCCATTGGCATTGAGCATGCTCAAACCATTCAAAGCCTTATACACCTCTATCAGATCACCTCGCCGGTGCCTAGTCTCCAGACTCTGTAATTTGCAAAACATAAGCCTTTCTTCGTAAGAGCAACACTTTGTTCCATTCACCAATCTTGTTGCCCTTCTCTGTACCCGTTCCAGCAGCTCTACATCCTTATTGAAATGAGGCCTCCAGACATGTATACAGTGCTCAAGATGTGGCCTAACCATTGCCTTATAAACATGCCTTATATTATGAGCAAATTTAGATTGAAACAAACATTAATCTTTATTTTGCATTAACATACACAATTATTATATTTACAAATATTGATTTATAAGGATATGTTAACCATTTACATAATCTTCTTCATCCATATTAACAAGCAGTTTAAAATCATTACCCATTTCTTCCCATAACATATTTTTTTAAATATTCTTGAAATAATCCGTCCATATAATTTTTCCACAGGGCATCTAAATGAGTAATTTCTGAAAATTTAAGAATTGAAATACAACTTGAAACTCTAGCTGTTAAAATATTGTTAGCTCTTGAAAAACATTCTAATTGACATTCAATGGGATCTATCTTTTCTGATGATACACCTTGAAGAATTTCAAAACGACAGTACTCTAATTTAATCCGAACTTTCACAGAAACATTTACGGTATTTTTTTTTCTTGTGAACCATCCAAAAGATCAATCGGATCTAAAGACACTTTCTTCTTTTCACATTAATCATATGAACTAAGTCATAACGTCCAATATGTTTTAACAAAGTAATAAAGATCGTTTTTTCATCCAATCTTGCTTTCTTCATTAGTGCATTAATAAATATTTCTGATTTTAAATTTTGAATTTGATTGATTCATCAAACGTAACATGAATAAGGTTATTAATTTCATCTTTACCCAAATGACTTTTGATTCTACAAACTATTTCGTATTCCATAAGATTCAATACTTTCAAAAGTACTCACAAACTGATCTGAGACTTTGCTACAGTTTAGAAAAAATCAGCTGATGTTCTCTATTATATTTGAAAACGAACGCCCTCTATCCTTGAGAATAACGCTCACTAGGACCCTCTATCCTTGAAAATAACGCCCTCTAACGTTTACACTAGCAAGGGAATTAGATGGAAAAAGATCTTTTTTTTGGTATTTTAATTATTATTAGGGACAATTTATTCCATTTTGTTTCTTTTTGGGTTTACAGGGTCTTTGTCCCATGCCAGGTTGCTTCTCTTGGAATCATATAAACATAGAATAGACCAGCAAAAGACCAGCAAAAAGCAAAAAGTAAAGGGATACCGTTTGTATATTAGGCGTATATGGATTTTATTTGAATGTGCCCAAAACATTTTATTGTAGAGAGTTAGCATTGTTCAATCTAAAAGAAGAAACAGCATGCTGTTTTTTTTTTAAAATTCCAAAATATAAAGAAGAAGACTTAACATCAAGAGAAAGGAAAATTATACATTGTGAAATATTTAAAAGTGGATTGAACTTTAATAAATACAAATTTGGTGATCCCATTGATCCCTGATTTCCAGAAGAAATGTTATATATATGTTATTTGGCGTGCAGAACTGATAAAAAATATAACATTGGATATTTTCGCTATTCAGAACAAGATTTTTTGAAAAATATAAATATACCAAAATTCTATGATCCCATAACATATTTTTTAAATATTCTTGAAGGTGAGCTAAATTGGATCTTCCCTTCCTACAGATACAACTACATCGAGAGGGCTTGTCTCTCTGTATAGCTGAAGCTGTGGAAAGAAATCAACGGTTACCTCACCCTTCATACGACACTTATAACTAATCGAGAGGGGCCAAATAGTTTCTGGAGAAGGTTCTGCATTTTCTTTGCTGAGTCTACATTCCTCTAATTCAAGATGCAAAATCCTGAAGCTGACTTATCAATGAAAGTTTCTAAATTATCAATGAAAGATATAGATCGTGAATAATCAAAAGACTCTGAATTATCACTGGCAGAACAACTTACACCAATGAAAGATCCTGAAGTTGCATTCGTTGTAAATGATTTTACGTCATACGAACTCAACAAAAATGGTGTCAAATGGCAATACACAAAACCATTAAAACCCATCAATAATACAGTAATAAATATTTTAAAATCTTGAAGAGATGAATTCAAAGAACTCTACGAAGAATGATTGATTGATTTCTTTGATGACATATGTCCTTTTCTCTCTTTTGCTTCGATAAATGTAGCCATTATGGAGCTGGCAAATGTGCTTTTCGATGAAATTAACTGGTCACGAATATTAACCTTTTTTATTGTTGTAAGTCAACTGGCAATCCTGGTTAAAGACGAAGAAAACACTAAATAAACTTGCAGATGTAACTATATCCTATATAACTTCCAATCTTTTAGTGTGGAAAAATAAAATGGGAAAATGGGAAGGTTTCATTCATTTTGCGGAGGAAAGGTATTGAACATTTAATTGTAACTTCAACTTAATTTTATTTACTCAATTATATATATTTATTCAATGCTGCTGCTATGTTGTTAATTCATAAATTTTAAAACAAATTATCTTTTTCATTGTGTCTCTTGCAAACAGAGATCAAACTTATACAGCAGAAAAAGAAAACTAATTCTTAATATAATTACGTCTTCAAAAAATGAATTAAACTAAAAATAGATAATATTGTAGAGAATTAAAATAAAAAATCTCTTCTAAAAAGGCTTTTTGGCTATGGAATCTTAACAAAGAAATTTTATAATCTGATATTGAAGTAAAGAATCAGAGTAGAATCTGAACTGAAGTGAAATGAATCCAAACTGACATATAAACCTAAATGAGATAAAAGTATCTTCTTTCGTAGAATTACATTACTTTACAATACGTTTCTAGTAAGTAATCATAGAAAAGCTTTTGCCAGCAATTACTTTGTGGTGTGTTTGGAATCCGGATATTATTGTTCTAAATCTATTCTCCTAAGAGGGTATAACACCTTACTCCCGCTAGTGGCATATTTCAAAAATCGTTATTTTTAGTTTTAGTCTAAAATCGTATTTTATTTTTTGTTTGAACTGTAATATTTCTAATCTTATGACTATGTTATATTTTTTTCCGAAACCTTTTAATTCTGGTTCTAGGGTAGTAGGTAATTATTTGAGTTTGTTCGTCCACACTTCTCTTAACGTTGTAAACTTTTTTTTTTAGAAAATCTGATATTGAAGTAAAGAATCAAAGAATAGTATCTGAACTCAACTGAATCCAAAATATAAACCTAAATGAGATACAAGTGAGTATCTTCTTTAGTAGAATTACATTACTTTGCAATAAATTTCTAGTAAGTAATCATAGAAAAGCTATTGCCTGCAATTACTTTGTGGTTTTAAGCTGTGTTTGGAATCCGGATATTATTGTTCTAAATCTATTCTCCTAAGAGTGTATAACACCTTACTACCGCTAGTGGCATATTTCAAAAATCGTTATATTTAGTTTTAGTCTAAAATCGTATTTTATTTTTTGTTTGAACTGTAATATTTCTAATCTTATGACTATGTTATATTTTTTTCGAAACCTTTTAATTCTGGTTCTAGGGTAGTAGGTAATTATTTGAGTTTGTTGGTCCACACATCTCTTAACGTTGTAAAATTTTTTTTTAGAAAATCTGATATTGAAGTAAAGAATCAAAGAGTAGAATCTGAACTCAACTGAATCCAAAATATAAACCTAAATGAGATACAAGTGAGTATCTTCTTTCGTAGAATTACATTACTTTGCAATAAATTTCTAGTAAGTAATCATAGAAAAGCTTTTGCAAGCAATTACTTTGTGGTTTTAACCTGTGTTTGGAATCCGGATATTATTGTTCTAAATCTATTTTCCTAAGAGGGTAGTAATACGTTACTACCCCTGGTGCCATATTTCGAAAATCGTTATATTTAGTTTTAGTCACAAACCGTATAACCCTCAACGCTTCCTTAGCTGCTAGTTTTTTTATGCGAACAGTATTTTTTTTGTTCGAACAGTAATATTTCTATATATTTTTTTCGAAACCTTGTATTTCTGGTTCTAGGGTAGTAGGTAAATATTTGAAAGTTTGTCACGTAATAGGGGTCATAATGCTGTCAAACCTGCAAGCCGATAGAGGGTGTGAAATTTCATGCCGTTGTATAGAATGTTTTGAACTGAGTCAAATGATTTTCTGAAATCCATATAAACAATGTCGAAATTATTTTCTTCATCCAACTTATCAGTGACCCTATCAAACTAATATTAAAAGCATGCAAACCGCATATCGATATTTCACACGTACATTTTTTGTGCGCAAGTTTTAATGTGTGCAAGTTTTCAAATTTTAATGAAATTCCCAATTCTTAAATTCGTGAATTGTGTCGTTACTAGAAGAATAGTTTGGTTTGTGTATTTTTAATTTTATGTAAAAAAACTGTCTTGTACGGATCTATGAGAACCTACCTAAGATATTCCTAAGACACGATACAACTAGAAAGGGACCAAACAACATTTGTCTCCATGTACGGGCAAGCTATTGTTAAGGTGAGCTGTATTGCTGAGCTATACAGCACTATCTTTCCTAAATACGATTACAATTATCGAGACGGCGGCATTATTAGCATTAGCATTAGCATTAGTAGAGGCATATGATGCAAGAAAGCAAGCTTATTCAGCATCAGCCAAAAAAAAAAAAAAAAAACTCACCACTCCCCTTTCACACCTCCGTTCGCTCGAAATACCTGTCCAGTTGAGCCTTAAATTTGTTTAGGCTATCAACTTCAACAACAAGTGATGGAAATCGGTTCCACCAACCAACCACCCGCTGGCCAAAGGCAAACTTCCGCACATCTATCCGACATCCGTCCTTCCTCAATTTGAATTTATGCCCTCTGAGATGATTATTCTGAGCAAGATGAAGAATCCCATTGGCATTGAGCATGCTCAAACCATTCAAAGCCTTATACACCTCTATCAGATCACCTCGCCGGTGCCTAGTCTCCAGACTCTGTAATTTGCAAAACATAAGCCTTTCTTCGTAAGAGCAACACTTTGTTCCATTCACCAATCTTGTTGCCCTTCTCTGTACCCGTTCCAGCAGCTCTACATCCTTCTTGAAATGAGGCCTCCAGACATGTATACAGTGCTCAAGATGTGGCCTAACCATTGCCTTATAAACATGCCTTATATTATGAGCAAATTTAGATTGAAACAAGCATTAATCTTTATTTTGCATTAACATACACAATTATTATATTTACAAATATTGATTTATAAGGATATGTTAACCATTTACATAATCTTCTTCATCCATATTAACAAGCAGTTTAAAATCATTACCCATTTCTTCCCATAACATATTTTTTTAAATATTCTTGAAATAATCCGTCCATATAATTTTTCCACAGGGCATCTAAATGAGTAATTTCTGAAAATTTAAGAATTGAAACTTGAAACTCTAGCTGTTAAAATATTGTTAGCTCTTGAAAAACATTCTAATTGACATTCAATGGGATCTATCTTTTCTGATGATACACCTTGAAGAATTTCAAAACGACAGTACTCTAATTTAATCCGAACTTTCACAGAAACATTTACGGTATTTTTTTTTCTTGTGAACCATCCAAAAGATCAATCGGATCTAAAGACACTTTCTTCTTTTCACATTAATCATATGAACTAAGTCATAACGTCCAATATGTTTTAACAAAGTAATAAAGATCGTTTTTTCATCCAATCTTGCTTTCTTCATTAGTGCATTAATAAATATTTCTGATTTTAAATTTTGAATTTGATTGATTCATCAAACGTAACATGAATAAGGTTATTAATTTCATCTTTACCCAAATGACTTTTGATTCTACAAACTATTTCGTATTCCATAAGATTCAATACTTTCAAAAGTACTCACAAACTGATCTGAGACTTTGCTACAGTTTAGAAAAAATCAGCTGATGTTCTCTATTATATTTGAAAACGAACGCCCTCTATCCTTGAGAATAACGCCCTCTACCCTTGAGAATAACGCTCACTAGGACCCTCTATCCTTGAAAATAACGCCCTCTAACGTTTACACTAGCAAGGGAATTAGATGGAAAAAGATCTTTTTTTTGGTATTTTAATTATTATTAGGGACAATTTATTCCATTTTGTTTCTTTTTGGGTTTACAGGGTCTTTGTCCCATGCCAGGTTGCTTCTCTTGGAATCATATAAACATAGAATAGACCAGCAAAAAGCAAAAAGTAAAGGGATACCGTTTGTATATTAGGCGTATATGGATTTTATTTGAATGTGCCCAAAACATTTTATTGTAGAGAGTTAGCATTGTTCAATCTAAAAGAAGAAACAGCATACTGTTTTTTTTTTAAAATTCCAAAATATAAAGAAGAAGACTTAACATCAAGAGAAAGGAAAATTATACATTGTGAAATATTTAAAAGTGGATTGAACTTTAATAAATACAAATTTGGTGATCCCATTGATCCCTGATTTCCAGAAGAAATGTTATATATATGGTATTTGGCGTGCAGAACTGATAAAAAATATAACATTGGATATTTTCGCTATTCAGAACAAGATTTTTTGAAAAATATAAATATACCAAAATTCTATGATCCCATAACATATTTTTTAAATATTCTTGAAGGTGAGCTAAATTGGATCTTCCCTTCCTACAGATACAACTACATCGAGAGGGCTTGTCTCTCTGTATAGCTGAAGCTGTGGAAAGAAATCAACGGTTACCTCACCCTTCATACGACACTTATAACTAATCGAGAGGGGCCAAATAGTTTCTGGAGAAGGTTCTGCATTTTCTTTGCTGAGTCTACATTCCTCTAATTCAAGATGCAAAATCCTGAAGCTGACTTATCAATGAAAGTTTCTAAATTATCAATGAAAGATATAGATCGTGAATAATCAAAAGACTCTGAATTATCACTGGCAGAACAACTTACACCAATGAAAGATCCTGAAGTTGCATTCGTTGTAAATGATTTTACGTCATACGAACTCAACAAAAATGGTGTCAAATGGCAATACACAAAACCATTAAAACCCATCAATAATACAGTAATAAATATTTTAAAATCTTGAAGAGATGAATTCAAAGAACTCTACGAAGAATGATTGATTGATTTCTTTGATGACATATGTCCTTTTCTCTCTTTTGCTTCGATAAATGTAGCCATTATGGAGCTGGCAAATGTGCTTTTCGATGAAATTAACTGGTCACGAATATTAACCTTTTTTATTGTTGTAAGTCAACTGGCAATCCTGGTTAAAGACGAAGAAAACACTAAATAAACTTGCAGATGTAACTATATCCTATATAACTTCCAATCTTTTAGTGTGGAAAAATAAAATGGGAAAATGGGAAGGTTTCATTCATTTTGAGGAGGAAAGGTATTGAACATTTAATTGTAACTTCAACTTAATTTTATTTACTCAATTATATATATTTATTCAATGCTGCTGCTATGTTGTTAATTCATAAATTTTAAAACAAATTATCTTTTTCATTGTGTCTCTTGCAAACAGAGATCAAACTTATACAGCAGAAAAAGAAAACTAATTCTTAATATAATTACGTCTTCAAAAAATGAATTAAACTAAAAATAGATAATATTGTAGAGAATTAAAATAAAAAATCTCTTCTAAAAAGGCTTTTTGGCTATGGAATCTTAACAAAGAAATTTTATAATCTGATATTGAAGTAAAGAATCAGAGTAGAATCTGAACTGAAGTGAAATGAATCCAAACTGACATATAAACCTAAATGAGATAAAAGTATCTTCTTTCGTAGAATTACATTACTTTACAATACGTTTCTAGTAAGTAATCATAGAAAAGCTTTTGCCAGCAATTACTTTGTGGTTTTAAGCTGTGTTTGGAATCCGGATATTATTGTTCTAAATCTATTCTCCTAAGAGGGTATAACACCTTACTCCCGCTAGTGGCATATTTCAAAAATCGTTATTTTTTTAGTTTAGTCTAAAATCGTATTTTATTTTTTGTTTGAACTGTAATATTTCTAATCTTATGACTATGTTATATTTTTTTCCGAAACCTTTTAATTCTGGTTCTAGGGTAGTAGGTAATTATTTGAGTTTGTTCGTCCACACTTCTCTTAACGTTGTAAACTTTTTTTTTAGAAAATCTGATATTGAAGTAAAGAATCAAAGAATAGTATCTGAACTCAACTGAATCCAAAATATAAACCTAAATGAGATACAAGTGAGTATCTTCTTTCGTAGAATTACATTACTTTGCAATAAATTTCTAGTAAGTAATCATAGAAAAGCTTTTGCCTGCAATTACTTTGTGGTTTTAAGCTGTGTTTGGAATCCGGATATTATTGTTCTAAATCTATTCTCCTAAGAGTGTTTAACACCTTACTACCGCTAGTGGCATATTTCAAAAATCGTTATATTTAGTTTTAGTCTAAAATCGTATTTTATTTTTTGTTTGAACTGTAATATTTCTAATCTTATGACTATGTTATATTTTTTTCGAAACCTTTTAATTCTGGTTCTAGGGTAGTAGGTAATTATTTGAGTTTGTTGGTCCACACATCTCTTAACGTTGTAAAATTTTTTTTAGAAAATCTGATATTGAAGTAAAGAATCAAAGAGTAGAATCTGAACTCAACTGAATCCAAAATATAAACCTAAATGAGATACAAGTGAGTATCTTCTTTCGTAGAATTACATTACTTTGCAATAAATTTCTAGTAAGTAATCATAGAAAAGCTTTTGCAAGCAATTACTTTGTGGTTTTAACCTGTGTTTGGAATCCGGATATTATTGTTCTAAATCTATTTTCCTAAGAGGGTAGTAATACGTTACTCCCCTGGTGGCATATTTCGAAAATCGTTATATTTAGTTTTAGTCACAAACCGTATAACCCTCAACGCTTCCTTAGCTGCTAGTTTTTTTATGCGAACAGTATTTTTTTTGTTCGAACAGTAATATTTCTATATATTTTTTTCGAAACCTTGTAATTCTGGTTCTAGGGTAGTAGGTAAATATTTGAATGTTTGTCAAGTAATAGGGGTCATAATGCTGTCAAACCTGCAAGCCGATAGAGGGTGTCAAATTTCATGCCGTTGTATAGAATGTTTTGAACTGAGTCAAATGATTTTCTGAAATCCAAATAAACAATGTCGAAATTATTTTCTTCATCCAACTCATCAGTGACCCTATCAAACTAATATTAAAAGCATGCAAACCGCATATCGATATTTCACACGTACATTTTTTGTGCGCAAGTTTTAATGTGTGCAAGTTTTCAAATTTTAATGAAATTCCCAATTCTTAAATTCGTGAATTGTGTCGTTACTAGAAGAATATTTTGGTTTGTGTATTTTTAATTTTATGTAAAAAAACTGTCTTGTATGGATCTATGAGAACCTACCTAAGATATTCCTAAGACAAGATACAACTAGAAAGGGACCAAACAACATTTGTCTCCATGTACGGGCAAGCTATTGTTAAGGTGAGCTGTATTGCTGAGCTATACAGCACTATCTTTCCTAAATACGATTACAATTATCGAGACGGCGGCGTTATTAGCATTAGCATTAGCATTAGTAGAGGCATATGATGCAAGAAAGCAAGCTTATTCAGCATCAGCCAAAAAAAAAAAAAAAAAACTCACCACTCCCATTTCACCCCTCCGTTCGCTCGAAATACCTGTCCAGTTGAGCCTTAAATTTGTTTAGGCTATCAACTTCAACAACAAGTGATGGAAATCGGTTCCACCAACCAACCACCCGCTGGCCAAAGGCAAACTTCCGCACATCTATCCGACATCCGTCCTTCCTCAATTTGAATTTATGCCCTCTGAGATGATTATTCTGAGCAAGATGAAGAATCCCATTGGCATTGAGCATGCTCAAACCATTCAAAGCCTTATACACCTCTATCAGATCACCTCGCCGGTGCCTAGTCTCCAGACTCTGTAATTTGCAAAACATAAGCCTTTCTTCGTAAAAGCAACACTTTGTTCCATTCACCAATCTTGTTGCCCTTCTCTGTACCCGTTCCAGCAGCTCTACATCCTTCTTGAAATGAGGCCTCCAGACATGTATACAGTGCTCAAGATGTGGCCTAACCATTGCCTTATAAACATGCCTTATATTATGAGCAAATTTAGATTGAAACAAGCATTAATCTTTATTTTGCATTAACATACACAATTATTATATTTACAAATATTGATTTATAAGGATATGTTAACCATTTACATAACCTTCTTCATCCATATTAACAAGCAGTTTAAAATCATTACCCATTTCTTCCCATAACATATTTTTTTAAATATTCTTGAAATAATCCGTCCATATAATTTTTCCACAGGGCATCTAAATGAGTAATTTCTGAAAATTTAAGAATTGAAATACAACTTGAAACTCTAGCTGTTAAAATATTGTTAGCTCTTGAAAAACATTCTAATTGACATTCAATGGGATCTATCTTTTCTGATGATACACCTTGAAGAATTTCAAAACGACAGTACTCTAATTTAATCCGAACTTTCACAGAAACATTTACGGTATTTTTTTTTCTTGTGAACCATCCAAAAGATCAATCGGATCTAAAGACACTTTCTTCTTTTCACATTAATTATATGAACTAAGTCATAACGTCCAATATGTTTTAACAAAGTAATAAAGATCGTTTTTTCATCCAATCTTGCTTTCTTCATTAGTGCATTAATAAATATTTCTGATTTTAAATTTTGAATTTGATTGATTCATCAAACGTAACATGAATAAGGTTATTAATTTCATCTTTACCCAAATGACTTTTGATTCTACAAACTATTTCGTATTCCATAAGATTCAATACTTTCAAAAGTACTCACAAACTGATCTGAGACTTTGCTACAGTTTAGAAAAAATCAGCTGATGTTCTCTATTATATTTGAAAACGAACGCCCTCTATCCTTGAGAATAACGCCCTCTACCCTTGAGAATAACGCTCACTAGGACACTCTATCCTTGAAAATAACGCCCTCTAACATTTACACTAGCAAGGGAATTAGATGGAAAAAGATCTTTTTTTTGGTATTTTAATTATTATTAGGGACAATTTATTCCATTTTTTTTCTTTTTGGGTTTACAGGGTCTTTGTCCCATGCCAGGTTGCTTCTCTTGGAATCATATAAACATAGAATAGACCAGCAAAAGACCAGCAAAAAGCAAAAAGTAAAGGGATACCGTTTGTATATTAGGCGTATATGGATTTTATTTGAATGTGCCCAAAACATTTTATTGTAGAGAGTTAGCATTGTTCAATCTAAAAGAAGAAACAGCATACTGTTTTTTTTTTAAAATTCCAAAAT
Source organism: Mastigoproctus giganteus (assembly GCF_048544385.1). Taxonomy (NCBI): domain Eukaryota; kingdom Metazoa; phylum Arthropoda; class Arachnida; order Uropygi; family Thelyphonidae; genus Mastigoproctus; species Mastigoproctus giganteus. The sequence goes on along the minus strand of NW_028328305.1, from coordinate 93,104 downwards.
ATAAAGAAGAAGACTTAACATCAAGAGAAAGGAAAATTATACATTGTGAAATATTTAAAAGTGGATTGAACTTTAATAAATACAAATTTGGTGATCCCATTGATCCCTGATTTCCAGAAGAAATGTTATATATATGTTATTTGGCGTGCAGAACTGATAAAAAATATAACATTGGATATTTTCGCTATTCAGAACAAGATTTTTTGAAAAATATAAATATACCAAAATTCTATGATCCCATAACATATTTTTTAAATATTCTTGAAGGTGAGCTAAATTGGATCTTCCCTTCCTACAGATACAACTACATCGAGAGGGCTTGTCTCTCTGTATAGCTGAAGCTGTGGAAAGAAATCAACGGTTACCTCACCCTTCATACGACACTTATAACTAATCGAGAGGGGCCAAATAGTTTCTGGAGAAGGTTCTGCATTTTCTTTGCTGAGTCTACATTCCTCTAATTCAAGATGCAAAATCCTGAAGCTGACTTATCAATGAAAGTTTCTAAATTATCAATGAAAGATATAGATCGTGAATAATCAAAAGATTCTGAATTATCACTGGCAGAACAACTTACACCAATGAAAGATCCTGAAGTTGCATTCGTTGTAAATGATTTTACGTCATACGAACTCAACAAAAATGGTGTCAAATGGCAATACACAAAACCATTAAAACCCATCAATAATACAGTAATAAATATTTTAAAATCTTGAAGAGATGAATTCAAAGAACTCTACGAAGAATGATTGATTGATTTCTTTGATGACATATGTCCTTTTCTCTCTTTTGCTTCGATAAATGTAGCCATTATGGAGCTGGCAAATGTGCTTTTCGATGAAATTAACTGGTCACGAATATTAACCTTTTTTATTGTTGTAAGTCAACTGGCAATCCTGGTTAAAGACGAAGAAAACACTAAATAAACTTGCAGATGTAACTATATCCTATATAACTTCCAATCTTTTAGTGTGGAAAAATAAAATGGGAAAATGGGAAGGTTTCATTCATTTTGCGGAGGAAAGGTATTGAACATTTAATTGTAACTTCAACTTAATTTTATTTACTCAATTATATATATTTATTCAATGCTGCTGCTATGTTGTTAATTCATAAATTTTAAAACAAATTATCTTTTTCATTGTGTCTCTTGCAAACAGAGATCAAACTTATACAGCAGAAAAAGAAAACTAATTCTTAATATAATTACGTCTTCAAAAAATGAATTAAACTAAAAATAGATAATATTGTAGAGAATTAAAATAAAAAATCTCTTCTAAAAAGGCTTTTTGGCTATGGAATCTTAACAAAGAAATTTTATAATCTGATATTGAAGTAAAGAATCAGAGTAGAATCTGAACTGAAGTGAAATGAATCCAAACTGACATATAAACCTAAATGAGATAAAAGTATCTTCTTTCGTAGAATTACATTACTTTACAATACGTTTCTAGTAAGTAATCATAGAAAAGCTTTTGCCAGCAATTACTTTGTGGTTTTAAGCTGTGTTTGGAATCCGGATATTATTGTTCTAAATCTATTCTCCTAAGAGGGTATAACACCTTACTCCCGCTAGTGGCATATTTCAAAAATCGTTATTTTTAGTTTTAGTCTAAAATCGTATTTTATTTTTTGTTTGAACTGTAATATTTCTAATCTTATGACTATGTTATATTTTTTTCCGAAACCTTTTAATTCTGGTTCTAGGGTAGTAGGTAATTATTTGAGTTTGTTCGTCCACACATCTCTTAACGTTGTAAACTTTTTTTTTTAGAAAATCTGATATTGAAGTAAAGAATCAAAGAATAGAATCTGAACTCAACTGAATCCAAAATATAAACCTAAATGAGATACAAGTGAGTATCTTCTTTAGTAGAATTACATTACTTTGCAATAAATTTCTAGTAAGTAATCATAGAAAAGCTTTTGCCTGCAATTACTTTGTGGTTTTAAGCTGTGTTTGGAATCCGGATATTATTGTTCTAAATCTATTCTCCTAAGAGTGTATAACACCTTACTACCGCTAGTGGCATATTTCAAAAATCGTTATATTTAGTTTTAGTCTAAAATCGTATTTTATTTTGTGTTTGAACTGTAATATTTCTAATCTTATGACTATGTTATATTTTTTTCGAAACCTTTTAATTCTGGTTCTAGGGTAGTAGGTAATTATTTGAGTTTGTTCGTCCACACATCTCTTAAAGTTGTAAAATTTTTTTTTAGAAAATCTGATATTGAAGTAAAGAATCAAAGAGTAGAATCTGAACTCAACTGAATCCAAAATATAAACCTAAATGAGATACAAGTGAGTATCTTCTTTCGTAGAATTACATTACTTTGCAATAAATTTCTAGTAAGTAATCATAGAAAAGCTTTTGCAAGCAATTACTTTGTGGTTTTAACCTGTGTTTGGAATCCGGATATTATTGTTCTAAATCTATTTTCCTAAGAGGGTAGTAATACGTTACTCCCCCTGGTGGCATATTTCGAAAATCGTTATATTTAGTTTTAGTCACAAACTGTATAACCCTCAACGCTTCCTTAGCTGCTAGTTTTTTTTTATGCGAACAGTATTTTTTTTGTTCGAACAGTAATATTTCTATATATTTTTTTCGAAACCTTGTAATTCTGGTTCTAGGGTAGTAGGTAAATATTTGAAAGTTTGTCACGTAATAGGGGTCATAATGCTGTCAAACCTGCAAGCCGATAGAGGGTGTCAAATTTCATGCCGTTGTATAGAATGTTTTGAACTGAGTCAAATGATTTTCTGAAATCCAAATAAACAATGTCGAAATTATTTTCTTCATCCAACTCATCAGTGACCCTATCAAACTAATATTAAAAGCATGCAAACCGCATATCGATATTTCACACGTAAATTTTTTGTGCGCAAGTTTTAATGTGTGCAAGTTTTCAAATTTTAATGAAATTCCCAATTCTTAAATTCGTGAATTGTGTCGTTACTAGAAGAATAGTTTGGTTTGTGTATTTTTAATTTTATGTAAAAAAACTGTCTTGTATAGATCTATGAGAACCTACCTAAGATATTCCTTAGACACGATACAACTAGAAAGGGACCAAACAACATTTGTCTCCATGTACGGGCAAGCTATTGTTAAGGTGAGCTGTATTGCTGAGCTATACAGCACTATCTTTCCTAAATACGATTACAATTATCGAGACGGCGGCGTTATTAGCATTAGCATTAGCATTAGTAGAGGCATATGATGCAAGAAAGCAAGCTTATTCAGCATCAGCCAAAAAAAAAAAAAAAAACTCACCACTCCCATTTCACCCCTCCGTTCGCTCGAAATACCTGTTCAGTTGAGCCTTAAATTTGTTTAGGCTATCAACTTCAACAAAAGTGATGGAAATCGGTTCCACCAACCAACCACCCGCTGGCCAAAGGCAAACTTCCGCACATCTATCCGACATCCGTCCTTCCTCAATTTGAATTTATGCCCTCTGAGATGATTATTCTGAGCAAGATGAAGAATCCCATTGGCATTGAGCATGCTCAAACCATTCAAAGCCTTATACACCTCTATCAGATCACCTCGCCGGTGCCTAGTCTCCAGACTCTGTAATTTGCAAAACATAAGCCTTTCTTCGTAAGAGCAACACTTTGTTCCATTCACCAATCTTGGTGCCCTTCTCTGTACCCGTTCCAGCAGCTCTACATCCTTCTTGAAATGAGGCCTCCAGACATGTATACAGTGCTCAAGATGTGGCCTAACCATTGCCTTATAAACATGCCTTATATTATGAGCAAATTTAGATTGAAACAAGCATTAATCTTTATTTTGCATTAACATACACAATTATTATATTTACAAATATTGATTTATAAGGATATGTTAACCATTTACATAATCTTCTTCATCCATATTAACAAGCAGTTTAAAATCATTACCCATTTCTTCCCATAACATATTTTTTAAATATTCTTGAAATAATCCGTCCATATAATTTTTCCACAGGGCATCTAAATGAGTAATTTCTGAAAATTTAAGAATTGAAATACAACTTGAATCTCTAGCTGTTAAAATATTGTTAGCTCTTGAAAAACATTCTAATTGACATTCAATGGGATCTATCTTTTCTGATGATACACCTTGACGAATTTCAAAACGACAGTACTCTAATTTAATCCGAACTTTCACAGAAACATTTACGGTATTTTTTTTTCTTGTGAACCATCCAAAAGATCAATCGGATCTAAAGACACTTTCTTCTTTTCACATTAATCATATGAACTAAGTCATAACGTCCAATATGTTTTAACAAAGTAATAAAGATCGTTTTTTCATCCAATCTTGCTTTCTTCATTAGTGCATTAATAAATATTTCTGATTTTAAATTTTGAATTTGATTGATTCATCAAACGTAACATGAATAAGGTTATTAATTTCATCTTTACCCAAATGACTTTTGATTCTACAAACTATTTCGTATTCCATAAGATTCAATACTTTCAAAAGTACTCACAAACTGATCTGAGACTTTGCTACAGTTTAGAAAAAATCAGCTGATGTTCTCTATTATATTTGAAAACGAACGCCCTCTACCCTTGAGAATAACGCCCTCTACCCTTGAGAATAACGCTCACTAGGACCCTCTATCCTTGAAAATAACGCCCTCTAACGTATACACTAGCAAGGCAATTAGATGGAAAAAGATCTTTTTTTGGTATTTTAATTATTATTAGGGACAATTTATTCCATTTTTTTTCTTTTTGGGTTTACAGGGTCTTTGTCCCATGCCAGGTTGCTTCTCTTGGAATCATATAAACATAGAATAGACCAGCAAAAGACCAGCAAAAAGCAAAAAGTAAAGGGATACCGTTTGTATATTAGGCGTATATGGATTTTATTTGAATGTGCCCAAAACATTTTATTGTAGAGAGTTAGCATTGTTCAATCTAAAAGAAGAAACAGCATACTGTTTTTTTTTTAAAATTCCAAAATATAAAGAAGAAGACTTAACATCAAGAGAAAGGAAAATTATACATTGTGAAATATTTAAAAGTGGATTGAACTTTAATAAATACAAATTTGGTGATCCCATTGATCCCTGATTTCCAGAAGAAATGTTATATATATGTTATTTGGCGTGCAGAACTGATAAAAAATATAACATTGGATATTTTCGCTATTCAGAACAAGATTTTTTGAAAAATATAAATATACCAAAATTCTATGATCCCATAACATATTTTTTAAATATTCTTGAAGGTGAGCTAAATTGGATCTTCCCTTCCTACAGATACAACTACATCGAGAGGGCTTGTCTCTCTGTATAGCTGAAGCCGTGGAAAGAAATCAACGGTTACCTCACCCTTCATACGACACTTATAACTAATCGAGAGGGGCCAAATAGTTTCTGGAGAAGGTTCTGCATTTTCTTTGCTGAGTCTACATTCCTCTAATTCAAGATGCCAAATCCTGAAGCTGACTTATCAATGAAAGTTTCTAAATTATCAATGAAAGATATAGATCGTGAATAATCAAAATATTCTGAATTATCACTGGCAGAACAACTTACACCAATGAAAGATCCTGAAGTTGCATTCGTTGTAAATGATTTTACGTCATACGAACTCAACAAAAATGGTGTCAAATGGCAATACACAAAACCATTAAAACCCATCAATAATACAGTAATAAATATTTTAAAATCTTGAAGAGATGAATTCAAAGAACTCTACGAAGAATGATTGATTGATTTCTTTGATGACATATGTCCTTTTCTCTCTTTTGCTTCGATAAATGTAGCCATTATGGAGCTGGCAAATGTGCTTTTCGATGAAATTAACTGGTCACGAATATTAACCTTTTTTATTGTTGTAAGTCAACTGGCAATCCTGGTTAAAGACGAAGAAAACACTAAATAAACTTGCAGATGTAACTATATCCTATATAACTTCCAATCTTTTAGTGTGGAAAAATAAAATGGGAAAATGGGAAGGTTTCATTCATTTTGCGGAGGAAAGGTATTGAACATTTAATTGTAACTTCAACTTAATTTTATTTACTCAATTATATATATTTATTCAATGCTGCTGCTATGTTGTTAATTCATAAATTTTAAAACAAATTATCTTTTTCATTGTGTCTCTTGCAAACAGAGATCAAACTTATACAGCAGAAAAAGAAAACTAATTCTTAATATAATTACGTCTTCAAAAAATGAATTAAACTAAAAATAGATAATATTGTAGAGAATTAAAATAAAAAATCTCTTCTAAAAAGGCTTTTTGGCTATGGAATCTTAACAAAGAAATTTTATAATCTGATATTGAAGTAAAGAATCAGAGTAGAATCTGAACTGAAGTGAAATGAATCCAAACTGACATATAAACCTAAATGAGATAAAAGTATCTTCTTTCGTAGAATTACATTACTTTACAATACGTTTCTAGTAAGTAATCATAGAAAAGCTTTTGCAAGCAATTACTTTGTGGTTTTAACCTGTGTTTGGAATCCGGATATTATTGTTCTAAATCTATTTTCCTAAGAGGGTAGTAATACGTTACTCCCCCTGGTGGCATATTTCGAAAATCGTTATATTTAGTTTTAGTCACAAACTGTATAACCCTCAACGCTTCCTTAGCTGCTAGTTTTTTTTTATGCGAACAGTATTTTTTTTGTTCGAACAGTAATATTTCTATATATTTTTTTCGAAACCTTGTAATTCTGGTTCTAGGGTAGTAGGTAAATATTTGAAAGTTTGTCACGTAATAGGGGTCATAATGCTGTCAAACCTGCAAGCCGATAGAGGGTGTCAAATTTCATGCCGTTGTATAGAATGTTTTGAACTGAGTCAAATGATTTTCTGAAATCCAAATAAACAATGTCGAAATTATTTTCTTCATCCAACTCATCAGTGACCCTATCAAACTAATATTAAAAGCATGCAAACCGCATATCGATATTTCACACGTACATTTTTTGTGCGCAAGTTTTAATGTGTGGAAGTTTTCAAATTTTAATGAAATTCCCAATTCTTAAATTCGTGAATTGTGTCGTTACTAGAAGAATAGTTTGGTTTGTGTATTTTTAATTTTATGTAAAAAAACTGTCTTGTATAGATCTATGAGAACCTACCTAAGATATTCCTTAGACACGATACAACTAGAAAGGGACCAAACAACATTTGTCTACATGTACGGGCAAGCTATTGTTAAGGTGAGCTGTATTGCTGAGCTATACAGCACTATCTTTCCTAAATACGATTACAATTATCGAGACGGCGGCGTTATTAGCATTAGCATTAGCATTAGTAGAGGCATATGATGCAAGAAAGCAAGCTTATTCAGCATCAGCCAAAAAAAAAAAAAAAAACTCACCACTCCCATTTCACCCCTCCATTCGCTCGAAATACCTGTCCAGTTGAGCCTTAAATTTGTTTAGGCTATCAACTTCAACAACAAGTGATGGAAATCGGTTCCACCAACCAACCACCCGCTGGCCAAAGGCAAACTTCCGCACATCTATCCGACATCCGTCCTTCCTCAATTTGAATTTATGCCCTCTGAGATGATTATTCTGAGCAAGATGAAGAATCCCATTGGCATTGAGCATGCTCAAACCATTCAAAGCCTTATACACCTCTATCAGATCACCTCGCCGGTGCCTAGTCTCCAGACTCTGTAATTTGCAAAACATAAGCCTTTCTTCGTAAGAGCAACACTTTGTTCCATTCACCAATCTTGTTGCCCTTCTCTGTACCCGTTCCAGCAGCTCTACATCCTTCTTGAAATGAGGCCTCCAGACATGTATAAAGTGCTCAAGATGTGGCCTAACCATTGCCTTATAAACATGCCTTATATTATGAGCAAATTTAGATTGAAACAAGCATTAATCTTTATTTTGCATTAACATACAGAATTATTATATTTACAAATATTGATTTATAAGGATATGTTAACCATTTACATAATCTTCTTCATCCATATTAACAAGCAGTTTAAAATCATTACCCATTTCTTCCCATAACATATTTTTTAAATATTCTTGAAATAATCCGTCCATATAATTTTTCCACAGGGCATCTAAATGAGTAATTTCTGAAAATTTAAGAATTGAAATACAACTTGAATCTCTAGCTGTTAAAATATTGTTAGCTCTTGAAAAACATTCTAATTGACATTCAATGGGATCTATCTTTTCTGATGATACACCTTGACGAATTTCAAAACGACAGTACTCTAATTTAATCCGAACTTTCACAGAAACGTTTACGGTATTTTTTTTTCTTGTGAACCATCCAAAAGATCAATCGGATCTAAAGACACTTTCTTCTTTTCACATTAATCATATGAACTAAGTCATAACGTCCAATATGTTTTAACAAAGTAATAAAGATCGTTTTTTCATCCAATCTTGCTTTCTTCATTAGTGCATTAATAAATATTTCTGATTTTAAATTTTGAATTTGATTGATTCATCAAACGTAACATGAATAAGGTTATTAATTTCATCTTTACCCAAATGACTTTTGATTCTACAAACTATTTCGTATTCCATAAGATTCAATACTTTCAAAAGTACTCACAAACTGATCTGAGACTTTGCTACAGTTTAGAAAAATCAGCTGATGTTCTCTATTATATTTGAAAACGAACGCCCTCTATCCTTGAGAATAACGCCCTCTACCCTTGAGAATAACGCTCACTAGGACCCTCTATCCTTGAAAATAACGCCCTCTAACCTTTACACTAGCAAGGCAATTAGGTGGAAAAAGATCTTTTTTTGGTATTTTAATTATTATTAGGGACAATTTATTCCATTTTTTTTCTTTTTGGGTTTACAGGGTCTTTGCCCCATGCCAGGTTGCTTCTCTTGGAATCATATAAACATAGAATAGACCAGCAAAAAGCAAAAAGTAAATGGATAACGTTTGTATATTAGGCGTATATGGATTTTATTTGAATGTGCCCAAAACATTTTATTGTAGAGAGTTAGCATTGTTCAATCTAAAAGAAGAAACAGCATACTGTTTTTTATTTAAAATTCCAAAATATAAAGAAGAAGACTTAACATCAAGAGAAAGGAAAATTATACGTTGTGAAATATTTAAAAGTGGATTGAACTTTAATAATTACAAATTTGGTGATCCGATTGATCCCTGATTTCCTGAAGAAATGTTATATAATAGTTATTTGGCGTGGAGAACTGATAAAAAATATAACATTGGATATTTTCGCTATTCAGAACAAGAATTTTTGAAAAATATAAATTTACCAAAATTCGATGTTCCCATAACATATTTTTTAAATATTCTTGAATGTGAGCTAATTTGGATCTTCCCTTCCTATAGATACAACTACATCGAGAGGGCTTGTCTCTCTGTATAGCTGAAGGCGTGGAAAGAAGTCAACGGTTACCTCACCCTTCATACGACACTTACAACTTATCGAGAGGGGCCAAATAGTTTCGGGAGAAGGTTCTGCATTTTCTTTACTGAGTCTACATTAGTCTAATTCAAGATGCAAAATCCTGAAGCTGACTTATCAATGAAAGTTTCTAAATTATCAATGAAAAATTTAGATCGTGAATAATCAAAAGATTCTGAATTATCACTTAAAGACCAACTTACACCAATGAAAGATCCTGAAGTTGCATTCGTTGTAAATGATTTTACGTCATACGAACTCAACAAAAATGGTGTCAAATGGCAAAACACAAAACCATTAAAACCCATCAATAATACAGTTATAAATATTTTAAAATCTTGAAGAGATGAATTCAAAGAACTCTACGAAGAATGTTTGATTGATTTCTGTGATGACATATGTCCTTTTCTCTCTTTTGCTTCGATAAATGTAGCCATTATGGAGCTGGCAAATGTGCTTTTCGATGAAATTAACTGGTCACAAATATTAACCTTTTTTATTGTTGTAAGTCAACTGGCAATCCGGTTTAAAGACGAAGAAAACACTATAAATAAACTTGCAGATGTAACTATATCCTATATAACATCCAATCTTTTAGTGTGGATAAATAAATAGGGAAAATGGGAAGGTTTCAATCATTTTGCCGAGGAAAGGTATTGAACATTTAATTATAACTTCAAATTAATTTTATGTACTCAATTATATATATTTTTTCAATGCTGCTGCTATGTTGTTAATTCATAAATTTTAAAACAAATTAGCTTTTTCATTGTGTCTCTTGCAAACAGATATCAAACTTATAGCAGAAAAAGAAAACTAATGCTTAATATAATTACGTCTTCAAAAATGAATTAAACTAAAAATAGATAATATTGTAGAGAATTAAAATAAAAAATCTCTTCTAAAAAGGCTTTTTGGGGATGGAATCTTAACAAAGAAATTTTATAATCTGATATTGAAGTAAAGAATCAGAGTAGAATCTGAACTGAACTGAAATGAATCCAAACTGACATATAAACCTAAAAGAGATAGAAGAATCTTCTTTCGTAGAATTACATTACTTTGCAATAAATTTCTAGTAAGTAATCATAGAAAAGCTTTTGCAAGCAATTACTTTGTGGTTTTAACCTGTGTTTGGAATCCGGATATTATTGTTCTAAATCTATTTTCCTAAGAGGGTAGTAATACGTTACTCCCCCTGGTGGCATATTTCGAAAATCGTTATATTTAGTTTTAGTCACAAACTGTATAACCTTCAACGCTTCCTTAGCTGCTAGTTTTTTTTATGCGAACAGTATTTTTTTTGTTCGAACAGTAATATTTCTATATATTTTTTTCGAAACCTTGTAATTCTGGTTCTAGGGTAGTAGGTAAATATTTGAATGTTTGTCACGTAATAGGGGTCATAATGCTGTGAAACCTGCAAGCCGATAGAGGGTGTCAAATTTCATGCCGTTGTATAGAATGTTTTGAACTGAGTCAAATGATTTTCTGAAATCCAAATAAACAATGTCGAAATTATTTTCTTCATCCAACTCATCAGTGACCCAATCAAACTTGTATTAAAAGCATGCAAACCGCATATCGATATTTCACACGTACATTTTTTGTGCGCAAGTTTTAATGTGTGCAAGTTTTCAAATTTTAATGAAATTCCCAATTCTTAAATTCGTGAATTGTGTCGTTACTAGAAGAATATTTTGGTTTGTGTATTTTTAATTTTATGTAAAAAAACTGTCTTGTATGGATCTATGAGAACCTACCTAAGATATTCCTAAGACAAGATACAACTAGAAAGGGACCAAACAACATTTGTCTCCATGTACGGGCAAGCTATTGTTAAGGTGAGCTGTATTGCTGAGCTATACAGCACTATCTTTCCTAAATACGATTACAATTATCGAGACGGCGGCGTTATTAGCATTAGCATTAGCATTAGTAGAGGCATATGATGCAAGAAAGCAAGCTTATTCAGCATCAGCCAAAAAAAAAAAAAAAAAACTCACCACTCCCATTTCACCCCTACGTTCGCTCGAAATACCTGTCCAGTTGAGCCTTAAATTTGTTTAGGCTATCAACTTCAACAACAAGTGATGGAAATCGGTTCCACCAACCAACCACCCGCTGGCCAAAGGCAAACTTCCGCACATCTATCCGACATCCGTCCTTCCTCAATTTGAATTTATGCCCTCTGAGATGATTATTCTGAGCAAGATGAAGAATCCCATTGGCATTGAGCATGCTCAAACCATTCAAAGCCTTATACACCTCTATCAGATCACCTCGCCGGTGCCTAGTCTCCAGACTCTGTAATTTGCAAAACATAAGCCTTTCTTCGTAAGAGCAACACTTTGTTCCATTCACCAATCTTGTTGCCCTTCTCTGTACCCGTTCCAGCAGCTCTACATCCTTCTTGAAATGAGGCCTCCAGACATGTATACAGTGCTCAAGATGTGGCCTAACCATTGCCTTATAAACATGCCTTATATTATGAGCAAATTTAGATTGAAACAAGCATTAATCTTTATTTTGCATTAACATACACAATTATTATATTTACAAATATTGATTTATAAGGATATGTTAACCATTTACATAATCTTCTTCACTCCATATTAACAAGCAGTTTAAAATCATTACCCATTTCTTCCCATAACATATTTTTTTAAATATTCTTGAAATAATCCGTCCATATAATTTTTCCACAGGGCATCTAAATGAGTAATTTCTGAAAATTTAAGAATTGAAATACAACTTGAAACTCTAGCTGTTAAAATATTGTTAGCTCTTGAAAAACATTCTAATTGACATTCAATGGGATCTATCTTTTCTGATGATACACCTTGAAGAATTTCAAAACGACAGTACTCTAATTTAATCCGAACTTTCACAGAAACATTTACGGTATTTTTTTTTCTTGTGAACCATCCAAAAGATCAATCGGATCTAAAGACACTTTCTTCTTTTCACATTAATCATATGAACTAAGTCATAACGTCCAATATGTTTTAACAAAGTAATAAAGATCGTTTTTTCATCCAATCTTGCTTTCTTCATTAGTGCATTAATAAATATTTCTGATTTTAAATTTTGAATTTGATTGATTCATCAAACGTAACATGAATAAGGTTATTAATTTCATCTTTACCCAAATGACTTTTGATTCTACAAACTATTTCGTATTCCATAAGATTCAATACTTTCAAAAGTACTCACAAACTGATCTGAGACTTTGCTACAGTTTAGAAAAAATCAGCTGATGTTCTCTATTATATTTGAAAACGAACGCCCTCTATCCTTGAGAATAACGCCCTCTACCCTTGAGAATAACGCTCACTAGGACCCTCTATCCTTGAAAATAACGCCCTCTAACGTTTACACTAGCAAGGGAATTAGATGGAAAAAGATCTTTTTTTTGGTATTTTAATTATTATTAGGGACAATTTATTCCATTTTTTTTCTTTTTGGGTTTACAGGGTCTTTGTCCCATGCCAGGTTGCTTCTCTTGGAATCATATAAACATAGAATAGACCAGCAAAAGACCAGCAAAAAGCAAAAAGTAAAGGGATACCGTTTGTATATTAGGCGTATATGGATTTTATTTGAATGTGCCCAAAACATTTTATTGTAGAGAGTTAGCATTGTTCAATCTAAAAGAAGAAACAGCATACTGTTTTTTTTTTAAAATTCCAAAATATAAAGAAGAAGACTTAACATCAAGAGAAAGGAAAATTATACATTGTGAAATATTTAAAAGTGGATTGAACTTTAATAAATACAAATTTGGTGATCCCATTGATCCCTGATTTCCAGAAGAAATGTTATATATATGTTATTTGGCATGCAGAACTGATAAAAAATATAACATTGGATATTTTCGCTATTCAGAACAAGATTTTTTGAAAAATATAAATATACCAAAATTCTATGATCCCATAACATATTTTTTAAATATTCTTGAAGGTGAGCTAAATTGGATCTTCCCTTCCTACAGATACAACTACATCGAGAGGGCTTGTCTCTCTGTATAGCTGAAGCTGTGGAAAGAAATCAACGGTTACCTCACCCTTCATACGACACTTATAACTAATCGAGAGGGGCCAAATAGTTTCTGGAGAAGGTTCTGCATTTTCTTTGCTGAGTCTACATTCCTCTAATTCAAGATGCAAAATCCTGAAGCTGACTTATCAATGAAAGTTTCTAAATTATCAATGAAAGATATAGATCGTGAATAATCAAAAGATTCTGAATTATCACTGGCAGAACAACTTACACCAATGAAAGATCCTGAAGTTGCATTCGTTGTAAATGATTTTACGTCATACGAACTCAACAAAAATGGTGTCAAATGGCAATACACAAAACCATTAAAACCCATCAATAATACAGTAATAAATATTTTAAAATCTTGAAGAGATGAATTCAAAGAACTCTACGAAGAATGATTGATTGATTTCTTTGATGACATATGTCCTTTTCTCTCTTTTGCTTCGATAAATGTAGCCATTATGGAGCTGGCAAATGTGCTTTTCGATGAAATTAACTGGTCACGAATATTAACCTTTTTTATTGTTGTAAGTCAACTGGCAATCCTGGTTAAAGACGAAGAAAACACTAAATAAACTTGCAGATGTAACTATATCCTATATAACTTCCAATCTTTTAGTGTGGAAAAATAAAATGGGAAAATGGGAAGGTTTCATTCATTTTGCGGAGGAAAGGTATTGAACATTTAATTGTAACTTCAACTTAATTTTATTTACTCAATTATATATATTTATTCAATGCTGCTGCTATGTTGTTAATTCATAAATTTTAAAACAAATTATCTTTTTCATTGTGTCTCTTGCAAACAGAGATCAAACTTATACAGCAGAAAAAGAAAACTAATTCTTAATATAATTACGTCTTCAAAAAATGAATTAAACTAAAAATAGATAATATTGTAGAGAATTAAAATAAAAAATCTCTTCTAAAAAGGCTTTTTGGCTATGGAATCTTAACAAAGAAATTTTATAATCTGATATTGAAGTAAAGAATCAGAGTAGAATCTGAACTGAAGTGAAATGAATCCAAACTGACATATAAACCTAAATGAGATAAAAGTATCTTCTTTCGTAGAATTACATTACTTTACAATACGTTTCTAGTAAGTAATCATAGAAAAGCTTTTGCCAGCAATTACTTTGTGGTTTTAAGCTGTGTTTGGAATCCGGATATTATTGTTCTAAATCTATTCTCCTAAGAGGGTATAACACCTTACTCCCGCTAGTGGCATATTTCAAAAATCGTTATTTTTAGTTTTAGTCTAAAATCGTATTTTATTTTTTGTTTGAACTGTAATATTTCTAATCTTATGACTATGTTATATTTTTTTCCGAAACCTTTTAATTCTGGTTCTAGGGTAGTAGGTAATTATTTGAGTTTGTTCGTCCACACATCTCTTAACGTTGTAAACTTTTTTTTTTAGAAAATCTGATATTGAAGTAAAGAATCAAAGAATAGAATCTGAACTCAACTGAATCCAAAATATAAACCTAAATGAGATACAAGTGAGTATCTTCTTTAGTAGAATTACATTACTTTGCAATAAATTTCTAGTAAGTAATCATAGAAAAGCTTTTGCCTGCAATTACTTTGTGGTTTTAAGCTGTGTTTGGAATCCGGATATTATTGTTCTAAATCTATTCTCCTAAGAGTGTATAACACCTTACTACCGCTAGTGGCATATTTCAAAAATCGTTATATTTAGTTTTAGTCTAAAATCGTATTTTATTTTGTGTTTGAACTGTAATATTTCTAATCTTATGACTATGTTATATTTTTTTCGAAACCTTTTAATTCTGGTTCTAGGGTAGTAGGTAATTATTTGAGTTTGTTCGTCCACACATCTCTTAAAGTTGTAAAATTTTTTTTTAGAAAATCTGATATTGAAGTAAAGAATCAAAGAGTAGAATCTGAACTCAACTGAATCCAAAATATAAACCTAAATGAGATACAAGTGAGTATCTTCTTTCGTAGAATTACATTACTTTGCAATAAATTTCTAGTAAGTAATCATAGAAAAGCTTTTGCAAGCAATTACTTTGTGGTTTTAACCTGTGTTTGGAATCCGGATATTATTGTTCTAAATCTATTTTCCTAAGAGGGTAGTAATACGTTACTCCCCCTGGTGGCATATTTCGAAAATCGTTATATTTAGTTTTAGTCACAAACTGTATAACCCTCAACGCTTCCTTAGCTGCTAGTTTTTTTTTATGCGAACAGTATTTTTTTTGTTCGAACAGTAATATTTCTATATATTTTTTTCGAAACCTTGTAATTCTGGTTCTAGGGTAGTAGGTAAATATTTGAAAGTTTGTCACGTAATAGGGGTCATAATGCTGTCAAACCTGCAAGCCGATAGAGGGTGTCAAATTTCATGCCGTTGTATAGAATGTTTTGAACTGAGTCAAATGATTTTCTGAAATCCAAATAAACAATGTCGAAATTATTTTCTTCATCCAACTCATCAGTGACCCTATCAAACTAATATTAAAAGCATGCAAACCGCATATCGATATTTCACACGTAAATTTTTTGTGCGCAAGTTTTAATGTGTGCAAGTTTTCAAATTTTAATGAAATTCCCAATTCTTAAATTCGTGAATTGTGTCGTTACTAGAAGAATAGTTTGGTTTGTGTATTTTTAATTTTATGTAAAAAAACTGTCTTGTATAGATCTATGAGAACCTACCTAAGATATTCCTTAGACACGATACAACTAGAAAGGGACCAAACAACATTTGTCTCCATGTACGGGCAAGCTATTGTTAAGGTGAGCTGTATTGCTGAGCTATACAGCACTATCTTTCCTAAATACGATTACAATTATCGAGACGGCGGCGTTATTAGCATTAGCATTAGCATTAGTAGAGGCATATGATGCAAGAAAGCAAGCTTATTCAGCATCAGCCAAAAAAAAAAAAAAAAACTCACCACTCCCATTTCACCCCTCCGTTCGCTCGAAATACCTGTTCAGTTGAGCCTTAAATTTGTTTAGGCTATCAACTTCAACAAAAGTGATGGAAATCGGTTCCACCAACCAACCACCCGCTGGCCAAAGGCAAACTTCCGCACATCTATCCGACATCCGTCCTTCCTCAATTTGAATTTATGCCCTCTGAGATGATTATTCTGAGCAAGATGAAGAATCCCATTGGCATTGAGCATGCTCAAACCATTCAAAGCCTTATACACCTCTATCAGATCACCTCGCCGGTGCCTAGTCTCCAGACTCTGTAATTTGCAAAACATAAGCCTTTCTTCGTAAGAGCAACACTTTGTTCCATTCACCAATCTTGGTGCCCTTCTCTGTACCCGTTCCAGCAGCTCTACATCCTTCTTGAAATGAGGCCTCCAGACATGTATACAGTGCTCAAGATGTGGCCTAACCATTGCCTTATAAACATGCCTTATATTATGAGCAAATTTAGATTGAAACAAGCATTAATCTTTATTTTGCATTAACATACACAATTATTATATTTACAAATATTGATTTATAAGGATATGTTAACCATTTACATAATCTTCTTCATCCATATTAACAAGCAGTTTAAAATCATTACCCATTTCTTCCCATAACATATTTTTTAAATATTCTTGAAATAATCCGTCCATATAATTTTTCCACAGGGCATCTAAATGAGTAATTTCTGAAAATTTAAGAATTGAAATACAACTTGAATCTCTAGCTGTTAAAATATTGTTAGCTCTTGAAAAACATTCTAATTGACATTCAATGGGATCTATCTTTTCTGATGATACACCTTGACGAATTTCAAAACGACAGTACTCTAATTTAATCCGAACTTTCACAGAAACATTTACGGTATTTTTTTTTCTTGTGAACCATCCAAAAGATCAATCGGATCTAAAGACACTTTCTTCTTTTCACATTAATCATATGAACTAAGTCATAACGTCCAATATGTTTTAACAAAGTAATAAAGATCGTTTTTTCATCCAATCTTGCTTTCTTCATTAGTGCATTAATAAATATTTCTGATTTTAAATTTTGAATTTGATTGATTCATCAAACGTAACATGAATAAGGTTATTAATTTCATCTTTACCCAAATGACTTTTGATTCTACAAACTATTTCGTATTCCATAAGATTCAATACTTTCAAAAGTACTCACAAACTGATCTGAGACTTTGCTACAGTTTAGAAAAAATCAGCTGATGTTCTCTATTATATTTGAAAACGAACGCCCTCTACCCTTGAGAATAACGCCCTCTACCCTTGAGAATAACGCTCACTAGGACCCTCTATCCTTGAAAATAACGCCCTCTAACGTATACACTAGCAAGGCAATTAGATAGAAAAAGATCTTTTTTTGGTATTTTAATTATTATTAGGGACAATTTATTCCATTTTTTTTCTTTTTGGGTTTACAGGGTCTTTGTCCCATGCCAGGTTGCTTCTCTTGGAATCATATAAACATAGAATAGACCAGCAAAAGACCAGCAAAAAGCAAAAAGTAAAGGGATACCGTTTGTATATTAGGCGTATATGGATTTTATTTGAATGTGCCCAAAACATTTTATTGTAGAGAGTTAGCATTGTTCAATCTAAAAGAAGAAACAGCATACTGTTTTTTTTTTAAAATTCCAAAATATAAAGAAGAAGACTTAACATCAAGAGAAAGGAAAATTATACATTGTGAAATATTTAAAAGTGGATTGAACTTTAATAAATACAAATTTGGTGATCCCATTGATCCCTGATTTCCAGAAGAAATGTTATATATATGTTATTTGGCGTGCAGAACTGATAAAAAATATAACATTGGATATTTTCGCTATTCAGAACAAGATTTTTTGAAAAATATAAATATACCAAAATTCTATGATCCCATAACATATTTTTTAAATATTCTTGAAGGTGAGCTAAATTGGATCTTCCCTTCCTACAGATACAACTACATCGAGAGGGCTTGTCTCTCTGTATAGCTGAAGCTGTGGAAAGAAATCAACGGTTACCTCACCCTTCATACGACACTTATAACTAATCGAGAGGGGCCAAATAGTTTCTGGAGAAGGTTCTGCATTTTCTTTGCTGAGTCTACATTCCTCTAATTCAAGATGCAAAATCCTGAAGCTGACTTATCAATGAAAGTTTCTAAATTATCAATGAAAGATATAGATCGTGAATAATCAAAAGATTCTGAATTATCACTGGCAGAACAACTTACACCAATGAAAGATCCTGAAGTTGCATTCGTTGTAAATGATTTTACGTCATACGAACTCAACAAAAATGGTGTCAAATGGCAATACACAAAACCATTAAAACCCATCAATAATACAGTAATAAATATTTTAAAATCTTGAAGAGATGAATTCAAAGAACTCTACGAAGAATGATTGATTGATTTCTTTGATGACATATGTCCTTTTCTCTCTTTTGCTTCGATAAATGTAGCCATTATGGAGCTGGCAAATGTGCTTTTCGATGAAATTAACTGGTCACGAATATTAACCTTTTTTATTGTTGTAAGTCAACTGGCAATCCTGGTTAAAGACGAAGAAAACACTAAATAAACTTGCAGATGTAACTATATCCTATATAACTTCCAATCTTTTAGTGTGGAAAAATAAAATGGGAAAATGGGAAGGTTTCATTCATTTTGCGGAGGAAAGGTATTGAACATTTAATTGTAACTTCAACTTAATTTTATTTACTCAATTATATATATTTATTCAATGCTGCTGCTATGTTGTTAATTCATAAATTTTAAAACAAATTATCTTTTTCATTGTGTCTCTTGCAAACAGAGATCAAACTTATACAGCAGAAAAAGAAAACTAATTCTTAATATAATTACGTCTTCAAAAAATGAATTAAACTAAAAATAGATAATATTGTAGAGAATTAAAATAAAAAATCTCTTCTAAAAAGGCTTTTTGGCTATGGAATCTTAACAAAGAAATTTTATAATCTGATATTGAATTAAAGAATCAGAGTAGAATCTGAACTGAAGTGAAATGAATCCAAACTGACATATAAACCTAAATGAGATAAAAGTATCTTCTTTCGTAGAATTACATTACTTTACAATACGTTTCTAGTAAGTAATCATAGAAAAGCTTTTGCCAGCAATTACTTTGTGGTTTTAAGCTGTGTTTGGAATCCGGATATTATTGTTCTAAATCTATTCTCCTAAGAGGGTATAACACCTTACTCCCGCTAGTGGCATATTTCAAAAATCGTTATTTTTAGTTTTAGTCTAAAATCGTATTTTATTTTTTGTTTGAACTGTAATATTTCTAATCTTATGACTATGTTATATTTTTTTCCGAAACCTTTTAATTCTGGTTCTAGGGTAGTAGGTAATTATTTGAGTTTGTTCGTCCACACATCTCTTAACGTTGTAAACTTTTTTTTTTAGAAAATCTGATATTGAAGTAAAGAATCAAAGAATAGAATCTGAACTCAACTGAATCCAAAATATAAACCTAAATGAGATACAAGTGAGTATCTTCTTTAGTAGAATTACATTACTTTGCAATAAATTTCTAGTAAGTAATCATAGAAAAGCTTTTGCCTGCAATTACTTTGTGGTTTTAAGCTGTGTTTGGAATCCGGATATTATTGTTCTAAATCTATTCTCCTAAGAGTGTATAACACCTTACTACCGCTAGTGGCATATTTCAAAAATCGTTATATTTAGTTTTAGTCTAAAATCGTATTTTATTTTGTGTTTGAACTGTAATATTTCTAATCTTATGACTATGTTATATTTTTTTCGAAACCTTTTAATTCTGGTTCTAGGGTAGTAGGTAATTATTTGAGTTTGTTGGTCCACACATCTCTTAACGTTGTAAAATTTTTTTTTAGAAAATCTGATATTGAAGTAAAGAATCAAAGAGTAGAATCTGAACTCAACTGAATCCAAAATATAAACCTAAATGAGATACAAGTGAGTATCTTCTTTCGTAGAATTACATTACTTTGCAATAAATTTCTAGTAAGTAATCATAGAAAAGCTTTTGCAAGCAATTACTTTGTGGTTTTAACCTGTGTTTGGAATCCGGATATTATTGTTCTAAATCTATTTTCCTAAGAGGGTAGTAATACGTTACTCCCCCTGGTGGCATATTTCGAAAATCGTTATATTTAGTTTTAGTCACAAACTGTATAACCCTCAACGCTTCCTTAGCTGCTAGTTTTTTTTTATGCGAACAGTATTTTTTTTGTTCGAACAGTAATATTTCTATATATTTTTTTGAAACCTTGTAATTCTGGTTCTAGGGTAGTAGGTAAATATTTGAAAGTTTGTCACGTAATAGGGGTCATAATGCTGTCAAACCTGCAAGCCGATAGAGGGTGTCAAATTTCATGCCGTTGTATAGAATGTTTTGAACTGAGTCAAATGATTTTCTGAAATCCAAATAAACAATGTCGAAATTATTTTCTTCATCCAACTCATCAGTGACCCTATCAAACTAATATTAAAAGCATGCAAACCGCATATCGATATTTCACACGTACATTTTTTGTGCGCAAGTTTTAATGTGTGGAAGTTTTCAAATTTTAATGAAATTCCCAATTCTTAAATTCGTGAATTGTGTCGTTACTAGAAGAATAGTTTGGTTTGTGTATTTTTAATTTTATGTAAAAAAACTGTCTTGTATAGATCTATGAGAACCTACCTAAGATATTCCTTAGACACGATACAACTAGAAAGGGACCAAACAACATTTGTCTACATGTACGGGCAAGCTATTGTTAAGGTGAGCTGTATTGCTGAGCTATACAGCACTATCTTTCCTAAATACGATTACAATTATCGAGACGGCGGCGTTATTAGCATTAGCATTAGCATTAGTAGAGGCATATGATGCAAGAAAGCAAGCTTATTCAGCATCAGCCAAAAAAAAAAAAAAAAACTCACCACTCCCATTTCACCCCTCCGTTCGCTCGAAATACCTGTCCAGTTGAGCCTTAAATTTGTTTAGGCTATCAACTTCAACAACAAGTGATGGAAATCGGTTCCACCAACCAACCACCCGCTGGCCAAAGGCAAACTTCCGCACATCTATCCGACATCCGTCCTTCCTCAATTTGAATTTATGCCCTCTGAGATGATTATTCTGAGCAAGATGAAGAATCCCATTGGCATTGAGCATGCTCAAACCATTCAAAGCCTTATACACCTCTATCAGATCACCTCGCCGGTGCCTAGTCTCCAGACTCTGTAATTTGCAAAACATAAGCCTTTCTTCGTAAGAGCAACACTTTGTTCCATTCACCAATCTTGTTGCCCTTCTCTGTACCCGTTCCAGCAGCTCTACATCCTTCTTGAAATGAGGCCTCCAGACATGTATACAGTGCTCAAGATGTGGCCTAACCATTGCCTTATAAACATGCCTTATATTATGAGCAAATTTAGATTGAAACAAGCATTAATCTTTATTTTGCATTAACATACACAATTATTATATTTACAAATATTGATTTATAAGGATATGTTAACCATTTACATAATCTTCTTCATCCATATTAACAAGCAGTTTAAAATCATTACCCATTTCTTCCCATAACATATTTTTTAAATATTCTTGAAATAATCCGTCCATATAATTTTTCCACAGGGCATCTAAATGAGTAATTTCTGAAAATTTAAGAATTGAAATACAACTTGAATCTCTAGCTGTTAAAATATTGTTAGCTCTTGAAAAACATTCTAATTGACATTCAATGGGATCTATCTTTTCTGATGATACACCTTGACGAATTTCAAAACGACAGTACTCTAATTTAATCCGAACTTTCACAGAAACGTTTACGGTATTTTTTTTTCTTGTGAACCATCCAAAAGATCAATCGGATCTAAAGACACTTTCTTCTTTTCACATTAATCATATGAACTAAGTCATAACGTCCAATATGTTTTAACAAAGTAATAAAGATCGTTTTTTCATCCAATCTTGCTTTCTTCATTAGTGCATTAATAAATATTTCTGATTTTAAATTTTGAATTTGATTGATTCATCAAACGTAACATGAATAAGGTTATTAATTTCATCTTTACCCAAATGACTTTTGATTCTACAAACTATTTCGTATTCCATAAGATTCAATACTTTCAAAAGTACTCACAAACTGATCTGAGACTTTGCTACAGTTTAGAAAAATCAGCTGATGTTCTCTATTATATTTGAAAACGAACGCCCTCTATCCTTGAGAATAACGCCCTCTACCCTTGAGAATAACGCTCACTAGGACCCTCTATCCTTGAAAATAACGCCCTCTAACCTTTACACTAGCAAGGCAATTAGGTGGAAAAAGATCTTTTTTTGGTATTTTAATTATTATTAGGGACAATTTATTCCATTTTTTTTCTTTTTGGGTTTACAGGGTCTTTGCCCCATGCCAGGTTGCTTCTCTTGGAATCATATAAACATAGAATAGACCAGCAAAAAGCAAAAAGTAAATGGATAACGTTTGTATATTAGGCGTATATGGATTTTATTTGAATGTGCCCAAAACATTTTATTGTAGAGAGTTAGCATTGTTCAATCTAAAAGAAGAAACAGCATACTGTTTTTTATTTAAAATTCCAAAATATAAAGAAGAAGACTTAACATCAAGAGAAAGGAAAATTATACGTTGTGAAATATTTAAAAGTGGATTGAACTTTAATAATTACAAATTTGGTGATCCGATTGATCCCTGATTTCCTGAAGAAATGTTATATAATAGTTATTTGGCGTGGAGAACTGATAAAAAATATAACATTGGATATTTTCGCTATTCAGAACAAGAATTTTTGAAAAATATAAATTTACCAAAATTCGATGTTCCCATAACATATTTTTTAAATATTCTTGAAGGTGAGCTAAATTGGATCTTCCCTTCCTATAGATACAACTACATCGAGAGGGCTTGTCTCTCTGTATAGCTGAAGGCGTGGAAAGAAGTCAACGGTTACCTCACCCTTCATACGACACTTACAACTAATCGAGAGGGGCCAAATAGTTTCGGGAGAAGGTTCTCCATTTTCTTTACTGAGTCTACATTCCTCTAATTCAAGATGCAAAATCCTGAAGCTGATTTATCAATGAAAGTTTCTAAATTATCAATGAAAGATTTAGATCGTGAATAATCAAAAGATTCTGAATTATCACTTAAAGACCAACTTACACCAATGAAAGATCCTGAAGTTGCATTCGTTGTAAATGATTTTACGTCATACGAACTCAACAAAAATGGTGTCAAATGGCAAAACACAAAACCATTAAAACCCATCAATAATACAGTTATAAATATTTTAAAATCTTGAAGAGATGAATTCAAAGAACTCTACGAAGAATGTTTGATTGATTTCTGTGATGACATATGTCCTTTTCTCTCTTTTGCTTCGATAAATGTAGCCATTATGGAGCTGGCAAATGTGCTTTTCGATGAAATTAACTGGTCACAAATATTAACCTTTTTTATTGTTGTAAGTCAACTGGCAATCCGGTTTAAAGACGAAGAAAACACTATAAATAAACTTGCAGATGTAACTATATCCTATATAACATCCAATCTTTTAGTGTGGATAAATAAATAGGGAAAATGGAAGGTTTCAATCATTTTGCCGAGGAAAGGTATTGAACATTTAATTATAACTTCAAATTAATTTTATGTACTCAATTATATATATTTTTTCAATGCTGCTGCTATGTTGTTAATTCATAAATTTTAAAACAAATTAGCTTTTTCATTGTGTCTCTTGCAAACAGATATCAAACTTATAGCAGAAAAAGAAAACTAATGCTTAATATAATTACGTCTTCAAAAATGAATTAAACTAAAAATAGATAATATTGTAGAGAATTAAAATAAAAAATCTCTTCTAAAAAGGCTTTTTGGAGATGGAATCTTAACAAAGAAATTTTATAATCTGATATTGAAGTAAAGAATCAGAGTAGAATCTGAACTGAACTGAAATGAATCCAAACTGACATATAAACCTAAAAGAGATAGAAGAATCTTCTTTCGTAGAATTACATTACTTTGCAATAAATTTCTAGTAAGTAATCATAGAAAAGCTTTTGCAAGCAATTACTTTGTGGTTTTAACCTGTGTTTGGAATCCGGATATTATTGTTCTAAATCTATTTTCCTAAGAGGGTAGTAATACGTTACTCCCCCTGGTGGCATATTTCGAAAATCGTTATATTTAGTTTTAGTCACAAACTGTATAACCTTCAACGCTTCCTTAGCTGCTAGTTTTTTTTATGCGAACAGTATTTTTTTTGTTCGAACAGTAATATTTCTATATATTTTTTTCGAAACCTTGTAATTCTGGTTCTAGGGTAGTAGGTAAATATTTGAATGTTTGTCACGTAATAGGGGTCATAATGCTGTCAAACCTGCAAGCCGATAGAGGGTGTCAAATTTCATGCCGTTGTATAGAATGTTTTGAACTGAGTCAAATGATTTTCTGAAATCCAAATAAACAATGTCGAAATTATTTTCTTCATCCAACTCATCAGTGACCCTATCAAACTTGTATTAAAAGCATGCAAACCGCATATCGATATTTCACACGTACATTTTTTGTGCGCAAGTTTTAATGTGTGCAAGTTTTCAAATTTTAATGAAATTCCCAATTCTTAAATTCGTGAATTGTGTCGTTACTAGAAGAATATTTTGGTTTGTGTATTTTTAATTTTATGTAAAAAAACTGTCTTGTATGGATCTATGAGAACCTACCTAAGATATTCCTAAGACAAGATACAACTAGAAAGGGACCAAACAACATTTGTCTCCATGTACGGGCAAGCTATTGTTAAGGTGAGCTGTATTGCTGAGCTATACAGCACTATCTTTCCTAAATACGATTACAATTATCGAGACGGCGGCGTTATTAGCATTAGCATTAGCATTAGTAGAGGCATATGATGCAAGAAAGCAAGCTTATTCAGCATCAGCCAAAAAAAAAAAAAAAAACTCACCACTCCCATTTCACCCCTACGTTCGCTCGAAATACCTGTCCAGTTGAGCCTTAAATTTGTTTAGGCTATCAACTTCAACAACAAGTGATGGAAATCGGTTCCACCAACCAACCACCCGCTGGCCAAAGGCAAACTTCCGCACATCTATCCGACATCTGTCCTTCCTCAATTTGAATTTATGCCCTCTGAGATGATTATTCTGAGCAAGATGAAGAATCCCATTGGCATTGAGCATGCTCAAACCATTCAAAGCCTTATACACCTCTATCAGATCACCTCGCCGGTGCCTAGTCTCCAGACTCTGTAATTTGCAAAACATAAGCCTTTCTTCGTAAGAGCAACACTTTGTTCCATTCACCAATCTTGTTGCCCTTCTCTGTACCCGTTCCAGCAGCTCTACATCCTTCTTGAAATGAGGCCTCCAGACATGTATACAGTGCTCAAGATGTGGCCTAACCATTGCCTTATAAACATGCCTTATATTATGAGCAAATTTAGATTGAAACAAGCATTAATCTTTATTTTGCATTAACATACACAATTATTATATTTACAAATATTGATTTATAAGGATATGTTAACCATTTACATAATCTTCTTCACTCCATATTAACAAGCAGTTTAAAATCATTACCCATTTCTTCCCATAACATATTTTTTTAAATATTCTTGAAATAATCCGTCCATATAATTTTTCCACAGGGCATCTAAATGAGTAATTTCTGAAAATTTAAGAATTGAAATACAACTTGAAACTCTAGCTGTTAAAATATTGTTAGCTCTTGAAAAACATTCTAATTGACATTCAATGGGATCTATCTTTTCTGATGATACACCTTGAAGAATTTCAAAACGACAGTACTCTAATTTAATCCGAACTTTCACAGAAACATTTACGGTATTTTTTTTTCTTGTGAACCATCCAAAAGATCAATCGGATCTAAAGACACTTTCTTCTTTTCACATTAATCATATGAACTAAGTCATAACGTCCAATATGTTTTAACAAAGTAATAAAGATCGTTTTTTCATCCAATCTTGCTTTCTTCATTAGTGCATTAATAAATATTTCTGATTTTAAATTTTGAATTTGATTGATTCATCAAACGTAACATGAATAAGGTTATTAATTTCATCTTTACCCAAATGACTTTTGATTCTACAAACTATTTCGTATTCCATAAGATTCAATACTTTCAAAAGTACTCACAAACTGATCTGAGACTTTGCTACAGTTTAGAAAAAATCAGCTGATGTTCTCTATTATATTTGAAAACGAACGCCCTCTATCCTTGAGAATAACGCCCTCTACCCTTGAGAATAACGCTCACTAGGACCCTCTATCCTTGAAAATAACGCCCTCTAACGTTTACACTAGCAAGGCAATTAGATGGAAAAAGATCTTTTTTTGGTATTTTAATTATTATTAGGGACAATTTATTCCATTTTTTTTCTTTTTGGGTTTACAGGGTCTTTGCCCCATGCCAGGTTGCTTCTCTTGGAATCATATAAACATAGAATAGACCAGCAAAAAGCAAAAAGTAAATGGATAACGTTTGTATATTAGGCGTATATGGATTTTATTTGAATGTGCCCAAAACATTTTATTGTAGAGAGTTAGCATTGTTCAATCTAAAAGAAGAAACAGCATACTGTTTTTTATTTAAAATTCCAAAATATAAAGAAGAAGACTTAACATCAAGAGAAAGGAAAATTATACGTTGTGAAATATTTAAAAGTGGATTGAACTTTAATAATTACAAATTTGGTGATCCCATTGATCCCTGATTTCCAGAAGAAATGTTATATAATAGTTATTTGGCGTGGAGAACTGATAAAAAATATAACATTGGATATTTTCGCTATTCAGAACAAGAATTTTTGAAAAATATAAATTTACCAAAATTCGATGTTCCCATAACATATTTTTTAAATATTCTTGAAGGTGAGCTAAATTGGATCTTCCCTTCCTATAGATACAACTACATCGAGAGGGCTTGTCTCTCTGTATAGCTGAAGGCGTGGAAAGAAGTCAACGGTTACCTCACCCTTCATACGACATTTAAAACTAATCGAGAGGGGCCAAATAGTTTCGGGAGAAGGTCTGCATTTTCTTTACTGAGTCTACATTCCTCTAATTCAAGATGCAAAATCCTGAAGCTGACTTATCAATGAAAGTTTCTAAATTATCAATGAAAGATTTAGATCGTGAATAATCAAAAGATTCTGAATTATCACTTAAAGACCAACTTACACCAATGAAAGATCCTGAAGTTGCATTCGTTGTAAATGATTTTACGTCATACGAACTCAACAAAAATGGTGTCAAATGGCAAAACACAAAACCATTAAAACCCATCAATAATACAGTTATAAATATTTTAAAATCTTGAAGAGATGAATTCAAAGAACTCTACGAAGAATGTTTGATTGATTTCTGTGATGACATATGTCCTTTTCTCTCTTTTGCTTCGATAAATGTAGCCATTATGGAGCTGGCAAATGTGCTTTTCGATGAAATTAACTGGTCACGAATATTAACCTTTTTTATTGTTGTAAGTCAACTGGCAATCCGGTTTAAAGACGAAGAAAACACTATAAATAAACTTGCAGATGTAACTATATCCTATATAACATCCAATCTTTTAGTGTGGATAAATAAATAGGGAAAATGGGAAGGTTTCAATCATTTTGCCGAGGAAAGGTATTGAACATTTAATTATAACTTCAAATTAATTTTATGTACTCAATTATATATATTTTTTCAATGCTGCTGCTATGTTGTTAATTCATAAATTTTAAAACAAATTAGCTTTTTCATTGTGTCTCTTGCAAACAGATATCAAACTTATAGCAGAAAAAGAAAACTAATGCTTAATATAATTACGTCTTCAAAAATGAATTAAACTAAAAATAGATAATATTGTAGAGAATTAAAATAAAAAATCTCTTCTAAAAAGGCTTTTTGGGGATGGAATCTTAACAAAGAAATTTTATAATCTGATATTGAAGTAAAGAATCAGAGTAGAATCTGAACTGAACTGAAATGAATCCAAACTGACATATAAACCTAAATGAGATAGAAGTACCTTCTTTCGTAGAATTACATTACTTTGCAATAAATTTCTAGTAAGTAATCATAGAAAAGCTTTTGCAAGCAATTACTTTGTGGTTTTAACCTGTGTTTGGAATCCGGATATTATTGTTCTAAATCTATTTTCCTAAGAGGGTAGTAATACGTTACTCCCCCTGGTGGCATATTTCGAAAATCGTTATATTTAGTTTTAGTCACAAACTGTATAACCCTCAACGCTTCCTTAGCTGCTAGTTTTTTTTTATGCGAACAGTATTTTTTTTGTTCGAACAGTAATATTTCTATATATTTTTTTCGAAACCTCGTAATTCTGGTTCTAGGGTAGTAGGTAAATATTTGAAAGTTTGTCACGTAATAGGGGTCATAATGCTGTCAAACCTGCAAGCCGATAGAGGGTGTCAAATTTCATGCCGTTGTATAGAATGTTTTGAACTGAGTCAAATGATTTTCTGAAATCCAAATAAACAATGTCGAAATTATTTTCTTCCTCCAACTCATCAGTGACCCTATCAAACTAATATTAAAAGCATGCAAACCGCATATCGATATTTCACACGTACATTTTTTGTGCGCAAGTTTTAATGTGTGCAAGTTTTCAAATTTTAATGAAATTCCCAATTCTTAAATTCGTGAATTGTGTCGTTACTAGAAGAATAGTTTGGTTTGTGTATTTTTAATTTTATGTAAAAAAACTGTCTTGTATAGATCTATGAGAACCTACCTAAGATATTCCTAAGACACGATACAACTAGAAAGGGACCAAACAACATTTGTCTCCATGTACGGGCAAGCTATTGTTAAGGTGAGCTGTATTGCTGAGCTATACAGCACTATCTTTCCTAAATACGATTACAATTATCGAGACGGCGGCGTTATTAGCATTAGCATTAGCATTAGTAGAGGCATATGATGCAAGAAAGCAAGCTTATTCAGCATCAGCCAAAAAAAAAAAAAAAAACTCACCACTCCCATTTCACCCCTCCGTTCGCTCGAAATACCTGTCCAGTTGAGCCTTAAATTTGTTTAGGCTATCAACTTCAACAACAAGTGATGGAAATCGGTTCCACCAACCAACCACCCGCTGGCCAAAGGCAAACTTCCGCACATCTATCCGACATCCGTCCTTCCTCAATTTGAATTTATGCCCTCTGAGATGATTATTCTGAGCAAGATGAAGAATCCCATTGGCATTGAGCATGCTCAAACCATTCAAAGCCTTATACACCTCTATCAGATCACCTCGCCGGTGCCTAGTCTCCAGACTCTGTAATTTGCAAAACATAAGCCTTTCTTCGTAAGAGCAACACTTTGTTCCATTCACCAATCTTGTTGCCCTTCTCTGTACCCGTTCCAGCAGCTCTACATCCTTCTTGAAATGAGGCCTCCAGACATGTATACAGTGCTCAAGATGTGGCCTAACCATTGCCTTATAAACATGCCTTATATTATGAGCAAATTTAGATTGAAACAAGCATTAATCTTTATTTTGCATTAACATACACAATTATTATATTTACAAATATTGATTTATAAGGATATGTTAACCATTTACATAATCTTCTTCATCCATATTAACAAGCAGTTTAAAATCATTACCCATTTCTTCCCATAACATACTTTTTAAATATTCTTGAAATAATCCGTCCATATAATTTTTCCACAGGGCATCTAAATGAGTAATTTCTGAAAATTTAACAATTGAAATACAACTTGAATCTCTAGCTGTTAAAATATTGTTAGCTCTTGAAAAACATTCTAATTGACATTCAATGGGATCTATCTTTTCTGATGATACACCTTGACGAATTTCAAAACGACAGTACTCTAATTTAATCCGAACTTTCACAGAAACATTTACGGTATTTTTTTTTCTTGTGAACCATCCAAAAGATCAATCGGATCTAAAGACACTTTCTTCTTTTCACATTAATCATATGAACTAAGTCATAACGTCCAATATGTTTTAACAAAGTAATAAAGATCGTTTTTACATCCAATCTTGCTTTCTTCATTAGTGCATTAATAAATATTTCTGATTTTAAATTTTGAATTTGATTGATTCATCAAACGTAACATGAATAAGGTTATTAATTTCATCTTTACCCAAATGACTTTTGATTCTACAAACTATTTCGTATTCCATAAGATTCAATACTTTCAAAAGTACTCACAAACTGATCTGAGACTTTGCTACAGTTTAGAAAAAATCAGCTGATGTTCTCTATTATATTTGAAAACGAACGCCCTCTACCCTTGAGAATAACGCCCTCTACCCTTGAGAATAACGCTCACTAGGACCCTCTATCCTTGAAAATAACGCCCTCTAACGTTTACACTAGCAAGGCAATTAGATATAAAAAGATCTTTTTTTGGTATTTTAATTATTATTAGGGACAATTTATTCCATTTTTTTTCTTTTTGGGTTTACAGGGTCTTTGCCCCATGCCAGGTTGCTTCTCTTGGAATCATATAAACATAGAATAGACCAGCAAAAAGCAAAAAGTAAATGGATAACGTTTGTATATTAGGCGTATATGGATTTTATTTGAATGTGCCCAAAACATTTTATTGTAGAGAGTTAGCATTGTTCAATCTAAAAGAAGAAACAGCATACTGTTTTTTATTTAAAATTCCAAAATATAAAGAAGAAGACTTAACATCAAGAGAAAGGAAAATTATACGTTGTGAAATATTTAAAAGTGGATTGAACTTTAATAATTACAAATTTGGTGATCCGATTGATCCCTGATTTCCTGAAGAAATGTTATATAATAGTTATTTGGCGTGGAGAACTGATAAAAAATATAACATTGGATATTTTCGCTATTCAGAACAAGAATTTTTGAAAAATATAAATTTACCAAAATTCGATGTTCCCATAACATATTTTTTAAATATTCTTGAAGGTGAGCTAAATTGGATCTTCCCTTCCTATAGATACAACTACATCGAGAGGGCTTGTCTCTCTGTATAGCTGAAGGCGTGGAAAGAAGTCAACGGTTACCTCACCCTTCATACGACACTTACAACTAATCGAGAGGGGCCAAATAGTTTCGGGAGAAGGTCTGCATTTTCTTTACTGAGTCTACATTCCTCTAATTCAAGATGCAAAATCCTGAAGCTGACTTATCAATGAAAGTTTCTAAATTATCAATGAAAGATTTAGATCGTGAATAATCAAAAGATTCTGAATTACCACTTAAAGACCAACTTACACCAATGAAAGATCCTGAAGTTGCATTCGTTGTAAATGATTTTACGTCATACGAACTCAACAAAAATGGTGTCAAATGGCAAAACACAAAACCATTAAAACCCATCAATAATACAGTTATAAATATTTTAAAATCTTGAAGAGATGAATTCAAAGAACTCTACGAAGAATGTTTGATTGATTTCTGTGATGACATATGTCCTTTTCTCTCTTTTGCTTCGATAAATGTAGCCATTATGGAGCTGGCAAATGTGCTTTTCGATGAAATTAACTGGTCACAAATATTAACCTTTTTTATTGTTGTAAGTCAACTGGCAATCCGGTTTAAAGACGAAGAAAACACTATAAATAAACTTGCAGATGTAACTATATCCTATATAACATTGAATGTTTTAGTGTGGATAAATAAATAGGGAAAATGGGAAGGTTTCAATCATTTTGCCGAGGAAAGGTATTGAACATTTAATTATAACTTCAAATTAATTTTATGTACTCAATTATATATATTTTTTCAATGCTGCTGCTATGTTGTTAATTCATAAATTTTAAAACAAATTAGCTTTTTCATTGTGTCTCTTGCAAACAGATATCAAACTTATAGCAGAAAAAGAAAACTAATTCTTAATATAATTACGTCTTCAAAAATGAATTAAACTAAAAATAGATAATATTGTAGAGAATTAAAATAAAAAATCTCTTCTAAAAAGGCTTTTTGGGGATGGAATCTTAACAAAGAAATTTTATAATCTGATATTGAAGTAAAGAATCAGAGTAGAATCTGAACTGAACTGAAATGAATCCAAACTGACATATAAACCTAAATGAGATAGAAGAATCTTCTTTCGTAGAATTACATTACTTTGCAATAAATTTCTAGTAAGTAATCATAGAAAAGCTTTTGCAAGCAATTACTTTGTGGTTTTAACCTGTGTTTGGAATCCGGATATTATTGTTCTAAATCTATTTTCCTACGAGGGTAGTAATACGTTACTCCCCCTGGTGGCATATTTCGAAAATCGTTATATTTAGTTTTAGTCACAAACCGTATAACCCTCAACGCTTCCTTAGCTGCTAGTTTTTTTATGCGAACAGTATTTTTTTTGTTCGAACAGTAATATTTCTATATATTTTTTTCGAAACCTTGTATTTCTGTTTCTAGGGTAGTAGGTAAATATTTGAAAGTTTGTCACGTAATAGGGGTCATAATGCTGTCAAACCTGCAAGCCGATAGAGGGTGTGAAATTTCATGCCGTTGTATAGAATGTTTTGAACTGAGTCAAATGATTTTCTGAAATCCATATAAACAATGTCGAAATTATTTTCTTCATCCAACTTATCAGTGACCCTATCAAACTAATATTAAAAGCATGCAAACCGCATATCGATATTTCACACGTACATTTTTTGTGCGCAAGTTTTAATGTGTGCAAGTTTTCAAATTTTAATGAAATTCCCAATTCTTTAATTCGTGAATTGTGTCCTTACTAGAAGAATAGTTTGGTTTGTGTATTTTTAATTTTATGTAAAAAAACTGTCTTGTACGGATCTATGAGAACCTACCTAAGATATTCCTAAGACACGATACAACTAGAAAGGGACCAAACAACATTTGTCTCCATGTACGGGCAAGCTATTGTTAAGGTGAGCTGTATTGCTGAGGTATACAGCACTATCTTTCCTAAATACGATTACAATTATCGGGACGGCGGCGTTATTAGCATTAGCATTAGCATTAGTAGAGGCATATGATACAAGAAAGCAAGCTTATTCAGCATCAGCCAAAAAAAAAAAAAAAAAAACTCACCACTCCCCTTTCACACCTCCGTTTGCTCGAAATACCTGTCCAGTTGAGCCTTAAATTTGTTTAGGCTATCAACTTCAACAACAAGTGATGGAAATCGGTTCCACCAACCAACCACCCGCTGGCCAAAGGCAAACTTCCGCACATCTATCCGACATCCGTCCTTCCTCAATTTGAATTTATGCCCTCTGAGATGATTATTCTGAGCAAGATGAAGAATCCCATTGGCATTGAGCATGCTCAAACCATTCAAAGCCTTATACACCTCTATCAGATCACCTCGCCGGTGCCTAGTCTCCAGACTCTGTAATTTGCAAAACATAAGCCTTTCTTCGTAAGAGCAACACTTTGTTCCATTCACCAATCTTGTTGCCCTTCTCTGTACCCGTTCCAGCAGCTCTACATCCTTCTTGAAATGAGGCCTCCAGACATGTATACAGTGCTCAAGATGTGGCCTAACCATTGCCTTATAAACATGCCTTATATTATGAGCAAATTTAGATTGAAACAAGCATTAATCTTTATTTTGCATTAACATACACAATTATTATATTTACAAATATTGATTTATAAGGATATGTTAACCATTTACATAATCTTCTTCATCCATATTAACAAGCAGTTTAAAATCATTACCCATTTCTTCCCATAACATATTTTTTAAATATTCTTGAAATAATCCGTCCATATAATTTTTCCACAGGGCATCTAAATGAGTAATTTCTGAAAATTTAAGAATTGAAATACAACTTGAATCTCTAGCTGTTAAAATATTGTTAGCTCTTGAAAAACATTCTAATTGACATTCAATGGGATCTATCTTTTCTGATGATACACCTTGACGAATTTCAAAACGACAGTACTCTAATTTAATCCGAACTTTCACAGAAACATTTACGGTATTTTTTTTTCTTGTGAACCATCCAAAAGATCAATCGGATCTAAAGACACTTTCTTCTTTTCACATTAATCATATGAACTAAGTCATAACGTCCAATATGTTTTAACAAAGTAATAAAGATCGTTTTTTCATCCAATCTTGCTTTCTTCATTAGTGCATTAATAAATATTTCTGATTTTAAATTTTGAGTTTGATTGATTCATCAAACGTAACATGAATAAGGTTATTAATTTCATCTTTACCCAAATGACTTTTGATTCTACAAACTATTTCGTATTCCATAAGATTCAATACTTTCAAAAGTACTCACAAACTTATCTGAGACTTTGCTACAGTTTAGAAAAAATCAGCTGATGTTCTCTATTATATTTGAAAACGAACGCCCTCTATCCTTGAGAATAACGCCCTCTACCCTTGAGAATAACGCTCACTAGGACCCTCTATCCTTGAAAATAACGCCCTCTAACGTTTACACTAGCAAGGGAACTAGATGGAAAAAGATCTTTTTTTGGTATTTTAATTATTATTAGGGACAATTTATTCCATTTTTTTTCTTTTTGGGTTTACAGGGTCTTTGTCCCATGCCAGGTTGCTTCTCTTGGAATCATATAAACATAGAATAGACCAGCAAAAGACCAGCAAAAAGCAAAAAGTAAAGGGATACCGTTTGTATATTAGGCGTATATGGATTTTATTTGAATGTGCCCAAAACATTTTATTGTAGAGAGTTAGCATTGTTCAATCTAAAAGAAGAAACAGCATACTGTTTTTTTTTTTAAATTCCAAAATATAAAGAAGAAGACTTAACATCAAGAGAAAGGAAAATTATACATTGTGAAATATTTAAAAGTGGATTGAACTTTAATAAATACAAATTTGGTGATCCCATTGATCCCTGATTTCCAGAAGAAATGTTATATATATGTTATTTGGCGTGCAGAACTGATAAAAAATATAACATTGGATATTTTCGCTATTCAGAACAAGATTTTTTGAAAAATATAAATATACCAAAATTCTATGATCCCATAACATATTTTTTAAATATTCTTGAAGGTGAGCTAAATTGGATCTTCCCTTCCTACAGATACAACTACATCGAGAGGGCTTGTCTCTCTGTATAGCTGAAGCCGTGGAAAGAAATCAACGGTTACCTCACCCTTCATACGACACTTATAACTAATCGAGAGGGGCCAAATAGTTTCTGGAGAAGGTTCTGCATTTTCTTTGCTGAGTCTACATTCCTCTAATTCAAGATGCCAAATCCTGAAGCTGACTTATCAATGAAAGTTTCTAAATTATCAATGAAAGATATAGATCGTGAATAATCAAAATATTCTGAATTATCACTGGCAGAACAACTTACACCAATGAAAGATCCTGAAGTTGCATTCGTTGTAAATGATTTTACGTCATACGAACTCAACAAAAATGGTGTCAAATGGCAATACACAAAACCATTAAAACCCATCAATAATACAGTAATAAATATTTTAAAATCTTGAAGAGATGAATTCAAAGAACTCTACGAAGAATGATTGATTGATTTCTTTGATGACATATGTCCTTTTCTCTCTTTTGCTTCGATAAATGTAGCCATTATGGAGCTGGCAAATGTGCTTTTCGATGAAATTAACTGGTCACGAATATTAACCTTTTTTATTGTTGTAAGTCAACTGGCAATCCTGGTTAAAGACGAAGAAAACACTAAATAAACTTGCAGATGTAACTATATCCTATATAACTTCCAATCTTTTAGTGTGGAAAAATAAAATGGGAAAATGGGAAGGTTTCATTCATTTTGCGGAGGAAAGGTATTGAACATTTAATTGTAACTTCAACTTAATTTTATTTACTCAATTATATATATTTATTCAATGCTGCTGCTATGTTGTTAATTCATAAATTTTAAAACAAATTATCTTTTTCATTGTGTCTCTTGCAAACAGAGATCAAACTTATACAGCAGAAAAAGAAAACTAATTCTTAATATAATTACGTCTTCAAAAAATGAATTAAACTAAAAATAGATAATATTGTAGAGAATTAAAATAAAAAATCTCTTCTAAAAAGGCTTTTTGGCTATGGAATCTTAACAAAGAAATTTTATAATCTGATATTGAAGTAAAGAATCAGAGTAGAATCTGAACTGAAGTGAAATGAATCCAAACTGACATATAAACCTAAATGAGATAAAAGTATCTTCTTTCGTAGAATTACATTACTTTACAATACGTTTCTAGTAAGTAATCATAGAAAAGCTTTTGCCAGCAATTACTTTGTGGTTTTAAGCTGTGTTTGGAATCCGGATATTATTGTTCTAAATCTATTCTCCTAAGAGGGTATAACACCTTACTCCCGCTAGTGGCATATTTCAAAAATCGTTATTTTTAGTTTTAGTCTAAAATCGTATTTTATTTTTTGTTTGAACTGTAATATTTCTAATCTTATGACTATGTTATATTTTTTTCCGAAACCTTTTAATTCTGGTTCTAGGGTAGTAGGTAATTATTTGAGTTTGTTCGTCCACACATCTCTTAACGTTGTAAACTTTTTTTTTTAGAAAATCTGATATTGAAGTAAAGAATCAAAGAATAGAATCTGAACTCAACTGAATCCAAAATATAAACCTAAATGAGATACAAGTGAGTATCTTCTTTAGTAGAATTACATTACTTTGCAATAAATTTCTAGTAAGTAATCATAGAAAAGCTTTTGCCTGCAATTACTTTGTGGTTTTAAGCTGTGTTTGGAATCCGGATATTATTGTTCTAAATCTATTCTCCTAAGAGTGTATAACACCTTACTACCGCTAGTGGCATATTTCAAAAATCGTTATATTTAGTTTTAGTCTAAAATCGTATTTTATTTTTTGTTTGAACTGTAATATTTCTAATCTTATGACTATGTTATATTTTTTTCGAAACCTTTTAATTCTGGTTCTAGGGTAGTAGGTAATTATTTGAGTTTGTTGGTCCACACATCTCTTAACGTTGTAAAATTTTTTTTTAGAAAATCTGATATTGAAGTAAAGAATCAAAGAGTAGAATCTGAACTCAACTGAATCCAAAATATAAACCTAAATGAGATACAAGTGAGTATCTTCTTTCGTAGAATTACATTACTTTGCAATAAATTTCTAGTAAGTAATCATAGAAAAGCTTTTGCAAGCAATTACTTTGTGGTTTTAACCTGTGTTTGGAATCCGGATATTATTGTTCTAAATCTATTTTCCTAAGAGGGTAGTAATACGTTACTCCCCCTGGTGGCATATTTCGAAAATCGTTATATTTAGTTTTAGTCACAAACCGTATAACCCTCAACGCTTCCTTAGCTGCTAGTTTTTTTTTGCGAACAGTATTTTTTTTGTTCGAACAGTAATATTTCTATATATTTTTTTCGAAACCTTGTAATTCTGGTTCTAGGGTAGTAGGTAAATATTTGAAAGTTTGTCACGTAATAGGGGTCATAATGCTGTCAAACCTGCAAGCCGATAGAGGGTGTGAAATTTCATGCCGTTGTACAGAATGTTTTGAACTGAGTCAAATGATTTTCTGAAATCCAAATAAACAATGTCGAAATTATTTTCTTCATCCAACTCATCAGTGACCCTATCAAACTAATATTAAAACCATGCAAACCGCATATCGATATTTCACACGTACATTTTTTGTGCGCAAGTTTTAATGTGTGCAAGTTTTCAAATTTTAATGAAATTCCCAATTCTTAAATTCGTGATTTGTGTCGTTACTAGAAGAATAGTTTGGTTTGTGTATTTTTAATTTTATGTAAAAAAACTGTCTTGTATAGATCTATGAGAACCTACCTAAGATATTCCTAAGACACGATACAACTAGAAAGGAACCAAACAACATTTGTCTCCATGTACGGGCAAGCTATTGTTAAGGTGAGCTGTATTGCTGAGCTATACAGCACTATCTTTCCTAAATACGATTACAATTATCGAGACGGC
Organism: Mastigoproctus giganteus; assembly: GCF_048544385.1. NCBI lineage: Eukaryota > Metazoa > Arthropoda > Arachnida > Uropygi > Thelyphonidae > Mastigoproctus > Mastigoproctus giganteus. The sequence continues at coordinate 54,728 of NW_028328305.1, read as the reverse complement.
GGCGTTATTAGCATTAGCATTAGCATTAGTAGAGGCATATGATGCAAGAAAGCTAGCTTATTCAGCATCAGCCAAAAAAAAAAAAAAAACTCACCACTCCCATTTCACACCTCCGTTCGCTCGAAATACCTGTCCAGTTGAGCCTTAAATTTGTTTAGGCTATCAACTTCAACAACAAGTGATGGAAATCGGTTCCACCAACCAACCACCCGCTGGCCAAAGGCAAACTTCCGCACATCTATCCGACATCCGTCCTTCCTCAATTTGAATTTATGCCCTCTGAGATGATTATTCTGAGCAAGATGAAGAATCCCATTGGCATTGAGCATGCTCAAACCATTCAAAGCCTTATACACCTCTATCAGATCACCTCGCCGGTGCCTAGTCTCCAGACTCTGTAATTTGCAAAACATAAGCATTTCTTCGTAAGAGCAACACTTTGTTCCATTCACCAATCTTGTTGCCCTTCTCTGTACCCGTTCCAGCAGCTCTACATCCTTCTTGAAATGAGGCCTCCAGACATGTATACAGTGCTCAAGATGTGGCCTAACCATTGCCTTATAAACATGCCTTATATTATGAGCAAATTTAGATTGAAACAAGCATTAATCTTTATTTTGCATTAACATACACAATTATTATATTTACAAATATTGATTTATAAGGATATGTTAACCATTTACATAATCTTCTTCATCCATATTAACAAGCAGTTTAAAATCATTACCCATTTCTTCCCATAACATATTTTTTTAAATATTCTTGAAATAATCCGTCCATATAATTTTTCCACAGGGCATCTAAATGAGTAATTTCTGAAAATTTAAGAATTGAAATACAACTTGAAACTCTAGCTGTTAAAATATTGTTAGCTCTTGAAAAACATTCTAATTGACATTCAATGGGAACTATCTTTTCTGATGATACACCTTGAAGAATTTCAAAACGACAGTACTCTAATTTAATCCGAACTTTCACAGAAACATTTACGGTATTTTTTTTTCTTGTGAACCATCCAAAAGATCAATCGGATCTAAAGACACTTTCTTCTTTTCACATTAATCATTTGAACTAAGTCATAACGTCCAATATGTTTTAACAAAGTAATAAAGATCGTTTTTTCATCCAATCTTGCTTTCTTCATTAGTGCATTAATAAATATTTCTGATTTTAAATTTTGAATTTGATTGATTCATCAAACGTAACATGAATAAGGTTATTAATTTCATCTTTACCCAAATGACTTTTGATTCTACAAACTATTTCGTATTCCATAAGATTCAATACTTTCAAAAGTACTCACAAACTGATCTGAGACTTTGCTACAGTTTAGAAAAAATCAGCTGATGTTCTCTATTATATTTGAAAACGAACGCCCTCTATCCTTGAGAATAACGCCCTCTACCCTTGAGAATAACGCTCACTAGGACCCTCTATCCTTGAAAATAACGCCCTCTAACGTTTACACTAGCAAGGGAATTAGATGGAAAAAGATCTTTTTTTTGGTATTTTAATTATTATTAGGGACAATTTATTCCATTTTGTTTCTTTTTGGGTTTACAGGGTCTTTGTCCCATGCCAGGTTGCTTCTCTTGGAATCATATAAACATAGAATAGACCAGCAAAAGACCAGCAAAAAGCAAAAAGTAAAGGGATACCGTTTGTATATTAGGCGTATATGGATTTTATTTGAATGTGCCCAAAACATTTTATTTTAGAGACTTAGCATTGTTCAATCTAAAAGAAGAAACAGCATACTGTTTTTTTTTAAAATTCCAAAATATAAAGAAGAAGACTTAACATCAAGAGAAAGGAAAATTATACATTGTGAAATATTTAAAAGTGGATTGAACTTTAATAAATACAAATTTGGTGATCCCATTGATCCCTGATTTCCAGAAGAAATGTTATATATATGTTATTTGGCGTGCAGAACTGATAAAAAATATAACATTGGATATTTTCGCTATTCAGAACAAGATTTTTTGAAAAATATAAATATACCAAAATTCTATGATCCCATAACATATTTTTTAAATATTCTTGAAGGTGAGCTAAATTGGATCTTCCCTTCCTACAGATACAACTACATCGAGAGGGCTTGTCTCTCTGTATAGCTGAAGCCGTGGAAAGAAATCAACGGTTACCTCACCCTTCATACGACACTTATAACTAATCGAGAGGGGCCAAATAGTTTCTGGAGAAGGTTCTGCATTTTCTTTGCTGAGTCTACATTCCTCTAATTCAAGATGCAAAATCCTGAAGCTGACTTATCAATGAAAGTTTCTAAATTATCAATGAAAGATATAGATCGTGAATAATCAAAAGACTCTGAATTATCACTGGCAGAACAACTTACACCAATGAAAGATCCTGAAGTTGCATTCGTTGTAAATGATTTTACGTCATACGAACTCAACAAAAATGGTGTCAAATGGCAATACACAAAACCATTAAAACCCATCAATAATACAGTAATAAATATTTTAAAATCTTGAAGAGATGAATTCAAAGAACTCTACGAAGAATGATTGATTGATTTCTTTGATGACATATGTCCTTTTCTCTCTTTTGCTTCGATAAATGTAGCCATTATGGAGCTGGCAAATGTGCTTTTCGATGAAATTAACTGGTCACGAATATTAACCTTTTTTATTGTTGTAAGTCAACTGGCAATCCTGGTTAAAGACGAAGAAAACACTAAATAAACTTGCAGATGTAACTATATCCTATATAACTTCCAATCTTTTAGTGTGGAAAAATAAAATGGGAAAATGGGAAGGTTTCATTCATTTTGCGGAGGAAAGGTATTGAACATTTAATTGTAACTTCAACTTAATTTTATTTACTCAATTATATATATTTATTCAATGCTGCTGCTATGTTGTTAATTCATAAATTTTAAAACAAATTATCTTTTTCATTGTGTCTCTTGCAAACAGAGATCAAACTTATACAGCAGAAAAAGAAAACTAATTCTTAATATAATTACGTCTTCAAAAAATGAATTAAACTAAAAATAGATAATATTGTAGAGAATTAAAATAAAAAATCTCTTCTAAAAAGGCTTTTTGGCTATGGAATCTTAACAAAGAAATTTTATAATCTGATATTGAAGTAAAGAATCAGAGTAGAATCTGAACTGAAGTGAAATGAATCCAAACTGACATATAAACCTAAATGAGATAAAAGTATCTTCTTTCGTAGAATTACATTACTTTACAATACGTTTCTAGTAAGTAATCATAGAAAAGCTTTTGCCAGCAATTACTTTGTGGTTTTAAGCTGTGTTTGGAATCCGGATATTATTGTTCTAAATCTATTCTCCTAAGAGGGTATAACACCTTACTCCCGCTAGTGGCATATTTCAAAAATCGTTATTTTTAGTTTTAGTCTAAAATCGTATTTTATTTTTTGTTTGAACTGTAATATTTCTAATCTTATGACTATGTTATATTTTTTTCCGAAACCTTTTAATTCTGGTTCTAGGGTAGTAGGTAATTATTTGAGTTTGTTCGTCCACACATCTCTTAACGTTGTAAACTTTTTTTTTTAGAAAATCTGATATTGAAGTAAAGAATCAAAGAATAGAATCTGAACTCAACTGAATCCAAAATATAAACCTAAATGAGATACAAGTGAGTATCTTCTTTAGTAGAATTACATTACTTTGCAATAAATTTCTAGTAAGTAATCATAGAAAAGCTTTTGCCTGCAATTACTTTGTGGTTTTAAGCTGTGTTTGGAATCCGGATATTATTGTTCTAAATCTATTCTCCTAAGAGTGTATAACACCTTACTACCGCTAGTGGCATATTTCAAAAATCGTTATATTTAGTTTTAGTCTAAAATCGTATTTTATTTTTTGTTTGAACTGTAATATTTCTAATCTTATGACTATGTTATATTTTTTTCGAAACCTTTTAATTCTGGTTCTAGGGTAGTAGGTAATTATTTGAGTTTGTTGGTCCACACATCTCTTAACGTTGTAAAATTTTTTTTTAGAAAATCTGATATTGAAGTAAAGAATCAAAGAGTAGAATCTGAACTCAACTGAATCCAAAATATAAACCTAAATGAGATACAAGTGAGTATCTTCTTTCGTAGAATTACATTACTTTGCAATAAATTTCTAGTAAGTAATCATAGAAAAGCTTTTGCAAGCAATTACTTTGTGGTTTTAACCTGTGTTTGGAATCCGGATATTATTGTTCTAAATCTATTTTCCTAAGAGGGTAGTAATACGTTACTCCCCCTGGTGGCATATTTCGAAAATCGTTATATTTAGTTTTAGTCACAAACCGTATAACCCTCAACGCTTCCTTAGCTGCTAGTTTTTTTTTGCGAACAGTATTTTTTTTGTTCGAACAGTAATATTTCTATATATTTTTTTCGAAACCTTGTAATTCTGGTTCTAGGGTAGTAGGTAAATATTTGAAAGTTTGTCACGTAATAGGGGTCATAATGCTGTCAAACCTGCAAGCCGATAGAGGGTGTGAAATTTCATGCCGTTGTACAGAATGTTTTGAACTGAGTCAAATGATTTTCTGAAATCCAAATAAACAATGTCGAAATTATTTTCTTCATCCAACTCATCAGTGACCCTATCAAACTAATATTAAAACCATGCAAACCGCATATCGATATTTCACACGTACATTTTTTGTGCGCAAGTTTTAATGTGTGCAAGTTTTCAAATTTTAATGAAATTCCCAATTCTTAAATTCGTGATTTGTGTCGTTACTAGAAGAATAGTTTGGTTTGTGTATTTTTAATTTTATGTAAAAAAACTGTCTTGTATAGATCTATGAGAACCTACCTAAGATATTCCTAAGACACGATACAACTAGAAAGGAACCAAACAACATTTGTCTCCATGTACGGGCAAGCTATTGTTAAGGTGAGCTGTATTGCTGAGCTATACAGCACTATCTTTCCTAAATACGATTACAATTATCGAGACGGCGGCGTTATTAGCATTAGCATTAGCATTAGTAGAGGCATATGATGCAAGAAAGCTAGCTTATTCAGCATCAGCCAAAAAAAAAAAAAAAACTCACCACTCCCATTTCACACCTCCGTTCGCTCGAAATACCTGTCCAGTTGAGCCTTAAATTTGTTTAGGCTATCAACTTCAACAACAAGTGATGGAAATCGGTTCCACCAACCAACCACCCGCTGGCCAAAGGCAAACTTCCGCACATCTATCCGACATCCGTCCTTCCTCAATTTGAATTTATGCCCTCTGAGATGATTATTCTGAGCAAGATGAAGAATCCCATTGGCATTGAGCATGCTCAAACCATTCAAAGCCTTATACACCTCTATCAGATCACCTCGCCGGTGCCTAGTCTCCAGACTCTGTAATTTGCAAAACATAAGCATTTCTTCGTAAGAGCAACACTTTGTTCCATTCACCAATCTTGTTGCCCTTCTCTGTACCCGTTCCAGCAGCTCTACATCCTTCTTGAAATGAGGCCTCCAGACATGTATACAGTGCTCAAGATGTGGCCTAACCATTGCCTTATAAACATGCCTTATATTATGAGCAAATTTAGATTGAAACAAGCATTAATCTTTATTTTGCATTAACATACACAATTATTATATTTACAAATATTGATTTATAAGGATATGTTAACCATTTACATAATCTTCTTCATCCATATTAACAAGCAGTTTAAAATCATTACCCATTTCTTCCCATAACATATTTTTTTAAATATTCTTGAAATAATCCGTCCATATAATTTTTCCACAGGGCATCTAAATGAGTAATTTCTGAAAATTTAAGAATTGAAATACAACTTGAAACTCTAGCTGTTAAAATATTGTTAGCTCTTGAAAAACATTCTAATTGACATTCAATGGGAACTATCTTTTCTGATGATACACCTTGAAGAATTTCAAAACGACAGTACTCTAATTTAATCCGAACTTTCACAGAAACATTTACGGTATTTTTTTTTCTTGTGAACCATCCAAAAGATCAATCGGATCTAAAGACACTTTCTTCTTTTCACATTAATCATTTGAACTAAGTCATAACGTCCAATATGTTTTAACAAAGTAATAAAGATCGTTTTTTCATCCAATCTTGCTTTCTTCATTAGTGCATTAATAAATATTTCTGATTTTAAATTTTGAATTTGATTGATTCATCAAACGTAACATGAATAAGGTTATTAATTTCATCTTTACCCAAATGACTTTTGATTCTACAAACTATTTCGTATTCCATAAGATTCAATACTTTCAAAAGTACTCACAAACTGATCTGAGACTTTGCTACAGTTTAGAAAAAATCAGCTGATGTTCTCTATTATATTTGAAAACGAACGCCCTCTATCCTTGAGAATAACGCCCTCTACCCTTGAGAATAACGCTCACTAGGACCCTCTATCCTTGAAAATAACGCCCTCTAACGTTTACACTAGCAAGGGAATTAGATGGAAAAAGATCTTTTTTTTGGTATTTTAATTATTATTAGGGACAATTTATTCCATTTTGTTTCTTTTTGGGTTTACAGGGTCTTTGTCCCATGCCAGGTTGCTTCTCTTGGAATCATATAAACATAGAATAGACCAGCAAAAGACCAGCAAAAAGCAAAAAGTAAAGGGATACCGTTTGTATATTAGGCGTATATGGATTTTATTTGAATGTGCCCAAAACATTTTATTTTAGAGACTTAGCATTGTTCAATCTAAAAGAAGAAACAGCATACTGTTTTTTTTTAAAATTCCAAAATATAAAGAAGAAGACTTAACATCAAGAGAAAGGAAAATTATACATTGTGAAATATTTAAAAGTGGATTGAACTTTAATAAATACAAATTTGGTGATCCCATTGATCCCTGATTTCCAGAAGAAATGTTATATATATGTTATTTGGCGTGCAGAACTGATAAAAAATATAACATTGGATATTTTCGCTATTCAGAACAAGATTTTTTGAAAAATATAAATATACCAAAATTCTATGATCCCATAACATATTTTTTAAATATTCTTGAAGGTGAGCTAAATTGGATCTTCCCTTCCTACAGATACAACTACATCGAGAGGGCTTGTCTCTCTGTATAGCTGAAGCTGTGGAAAGAAATCAACGGTTACCTCACCCTTCATACGACACTTATAACTAATCGAGAGGGGCCAAATAGTTTCTGGAGAAGGTTCTGCATTTTCTTTGCTGAGTCTACATTCCTCTAATTCAAGATGCAAAATCCTGAAGCTGACTTATCAATGAAAGTTTCTAAATTATCAATGAAAGATATAGATCGTGAATAATCAAAAGACTCTGAATTATCACTGGCAGAACAACTTACACCAATGAAAGATCCTGAAGTTGCATTCGTTGTAAATGATTTTACGTCATACGAACTCAACAAAAATGGTGTCAAATGGCAATACACAAAACCATTAAAACCCATCAATAATACAGTAATAAATATTTTAAAATCTTGAAGAGATGAATTCAAAGAACTCTACGAAGAATGATTGATTGATTTCTTTGATGACATATGTCCTTTTCTCTCTTTTGCTTCGATAAATGTAGCCATTATGGAGCTGGCAAATGTGCTTTTCGATGAAATTAACTGGTCACGAATATTAACCTTTTTTATTGTTGTAAGTCAACTGGCAATCCTGGTTAAAGACGAAGAAAACACTAAATAAACTTGCAGATGTAACTATATCCTATATAACTTCCAATCTTTTAGTGTGGAAAAATAAAATGGGAAAATGGGAAGGTTTCATTCATTTTGCGGAGGAAAGGTATTGAACATTTAATTGTAACTTCAACTTAATTTTATTTACTCAATTATATATATTTATTCAATGCTGCTGCTATGTTGTTAATTCATAAATTTTAAAACAAATTATCTTTTTCATTGTGTCTCTTGCAAACAGAGATCAAACTTATACAGCAGAAAAAGAAAACTAATTCTTAATATAATTACGTCTTCAAAAAATGAATTAAACTAAAAATAGATAATATTGTAGAGAATTAAAATAAAAAATCTCTTCTAAAAAGGCTTTTTGGCTATGGAATCTTAACAAAGAAATTTTATAATCTGATATTGAAGTAAAGAATCAGAGTAGAATCTGAACTGAAGTGAAATGAATCCAAACTGACATATAAACCTAAATGAGATAAAAGTATCTTCTTTCGTAGAATTACATTACTTTACAATACGTTTCTAGTAAGTAATCATAGAAAAGCTTTTGCCAGCAATTACTTTGTGGTTTTAAGCTGTGTTTGGAATCCGGATATTATTGTTCTAAATCTATTCTCCTAAGAGGGTATAACACCTTACTCCCGCTAGTGGCATATTTCAAAAATCGTTATTTTTAGTTTTAGTCTAAAATCGTATTTTATTTTTTGTTTGAACTGTAATATTTCTAATCTTATGACTATGTTATATTTTTTTCCGAAACCTTTTAATTCTGGTTCTAGGGTAGTAGGTAATTATTTGAGTTTGTTCGTCCACACATCTCTTAACGTTGTAAACTTTTTTTTTTAGAAAATCTGATATTGAAGTAAAGAATCAAAGAATAGAATCTGAACTCAACTGAATCCAAAATATAAACCTAAATGAGATACAAGTGAGTATCTTCTTTAGTAGAATTACATTACTTTGCAATAAATTTCTAGTAAGTAATCATAGAAAAGCTTTTGCCTGCAATTACTTTGTGGTTTTAAGCTGTGTTTGGAATCCGGATATTATTGTTCTAAATCTATTCTCCTAAGAGTGTATAACACCTTACTACCGCTAGTGGCATATTTCAAAAATCGTTATATTTAGTTTTAGACTAAAATCGTATTTTATTTTGTGTTTGAACTGTAATATTTCTAATCTTATGACTATGTTATATTTTTTTCGAAACCTTTTAATTCTGGTTCTAGGGTAGTAGGTAATTATTTGAGTTTGTTGGTCCACACATCTCTTAACGTTGTAAATTTTTTTTTAGAAAATCTGATATTGAAGTAAAGAATCAAAGAGTAGAATCTGAACTCAACTGAATCCAAAATATAAACCTAAATGAGATACAAGTGAGTATCTTCTTTCGTAGAATTACATTACTTTGCAATAAATTTCTAGTAAGTAATCATAGAAAAGCTTTTGCAAGCAATTACTTTGTGGTTTTAACCTGTGTTTGGAATCCGGATATTATTGTTCTAAATCTATTTTCCTAAGAGGGTAGTAATACGTTACTCCCCCTGGTGGCATATTTCGAAAATCGTTATATTTAGTTTTAGTCACAAACTGTATAACCCTCACCGCTTCCTTAGCTGCTAGTTTTTTTTTATGCGAACAGTATTTTTTTTGTTCGAACAGTAATATTTCTATATATTTTTTTCGAAACCTTGTAATTCTGGTTCTAGGGTAGTAGGTAAATATTTGAAAGTTTGTCACGTAATAGGGGTCATAATGCTGTCAAACCTGCAAGCCGATAGAGGGTGTCAAATTTCATGCCGTTGTATAGAATGTTTTGAACTGAGTCAAATGATTTTCTGAAATCCAAATAAACAATGTCGAAATTATTTTCTTCATCCAACTCATCAGTGACCCTATCAAACTAATATTAAAAGCATGCAAACCGCATATCGATATTTCACACGTACATTTTTTGTGCGCAAGTTTTAATGTGTGCAAGTTTTCAAATTTTAATGAAATTCCCAATTCTTAAATTCGTGAATTGTGTCGTTACTAGAAGAATAGTTTGGTTTGTGTATTTTTAATTTTATGTAAAAAAACTGTCTTGTATAGATCTATGAGAACCTACCTAAGATATTCCTTAGACACGATACAACTAGAAAGGGACCAAACAACATTTGTCTCCATGTACGGGCAAGCTATTGTTAAGGTGAGCTGTATTGCTGAGCTATACAGCACTATCTTTCCTAAATACGATTACAATTATCGAGACGGCGGCGTTATTAGCATTAGCATTAGTAGATGCATATGATGCAAGAAAGCAAGCTTATTCAGCATCAGCCAAAAAAAAAAAAAAAAACTCACCACTCCCATTTCACCCCTCCGTTCGCTCGAAATACCTGTCCAGTTGAGCCTTAAATTTGTTTAGGCTATCAACTTCAACAACAAGTGATGGAAATCGGTTCCACCAACCAACCACCCGCTGGCCAAAGGCAAACTTCCGCACATCTATCCGACATCCGTCCTTCCTCAATTTGAATTTATGCCCTCTGAGATGATTATTCTGAGCAAGATGAAGAATCCCATTGGCATTGAGCATGCTCAAACCATTCAAAGCCTTATACACCTCTATCAGATCACCTCGCCGGTGCCTAGTCTCCAGACTCTGTAATTTGCAAAACATAAGCCTTTCTTCGTAAGAGCAACACTTTGTTCCATTCACCAATCTTGGTGCCCTTCTCTGTACCCGTTCCAGCAGCTCTACATCCTTCTTGAAATGAGGCCTCCAGACATGTATACAGTGCTCAAGATGTGGCCTAACCATTGCCTTATAAACATGCCTTATATTATGAGCAAATTTAGATTGAAACAAGCATTAATCTTTATTTTGCATTAACATACACAATTATTATATTTACAAATATTGATTTATAAGGATATGTTAACCATTTACATAATCTTCTTCATCCATATTAACAAGCAGTTTAAAATCATTACCCATTTCTTCCCATAACATATTTTTTAAATATTCTTGAAATAATCCGTCCATATAATTTTTCCACAGGGCATCTAAATGAGTAATTTCTGAAAATTTAAGAATTGAAATACAACTTGAATCTCTAGCTGTTAAAATATTGTTAGCTCTTGAAAAACATTCTAATTGACATTCAATGGGATCTATCTTTTCTGATGATACACCTTGACGAATTTCAAAACGACAGTACTCTAATTTAATCCGAACTTTCACAGAAACATTTACGGTATTTTTTTTTCTTGTGAACCATCCAAAAGATCAATCGGATCTAAAGACACTTTCTTCTTTTCACATTAATCATATGAACTAAGTCATAACGTCCAATATGTTTTAACAAAGTAATAAAGATTGTTTTTTCATCCAATCTTGCTTTCTTCATTAGTGCATTAATAAATATTTCTGATTTTAAATTTTGAATTTGATTGATTCATCAAACGTAACATGAATAAGGTTATTAATTTCATCTTTACCCAAATGACTTTTGATTCTACAAACTATTTCGTATTCCATAAGATTCAATACTTTCAAAAGTACTCACAAACTGATCTGAGACTTTGCTACAGTTTAGAAAAAATCAGCTGATGTTCTCTATTATATTTGAAAACGAACGCCCTCTACCCTTGAGAATAACGCCCTCTACCCTTGAGAATAACGCTCACTAGGACCCTCTATCCTTGAAAATAACGCCCTCTAACGTTTACACTAGCAAGGCAATTAGATGGAAAAAGATCTTTTTTTGGTATTTTAATTATTATTAGGGACAATTTATTCCATTTTTTTTCTTTTTGGGTTTACAGGGTCTTTGCCCCATGCCAGGTTGCTTCTCTTGGAATCATATAAACATAGAATAGACCAGCAAAAAGCAAAAAGTAAATGGATAACGTTTGTATATTAGCATTAGCATTAGCATTAGCATTAGTAGAGGCATATGATGCAAGAAAGCAAGCTTATTCAGCATCAGCAAAAAAAAAAAAAAAAAAACCCACTCCCATTTCACCCCTCCGTTCGTTCGAAATACCTGTCCAGTTGAGCTTTAAATTTGTTTAGGCTATCAACTTCAACAACAAGTGATGGAAGTCGGTTCCACCAACCAACCACCCGCTGGCCAAAGGCAAATTTCCGCACATCTATCCGACATCCGTCCTTCCGCAATTTGAATTTATGCCCTCTGAGGTGATTATTCTGAGCAAGATGAAGAATCCCATTGGCATTGAGCATGCTCAAACCATTCAAAGCCTTATACACCTCTATCAGATCACCTCGCCGGTGCCTAGTCTCCAGACTCTGTAATTTGCAAAACTTAAGCCTTTCTTCGTAAGAGCAACCCTTTGTTCCATTCACTAATCTTGTTGCCCTTCTCTGTACCCGTTCCAGCAGCTCTACATCCTTCCTGAAATGAGGCCTCCAGACCTGTATACAGTACTCAAGGTGTGGCCTGACCATTGCCTTATACAAGGGAATAATCACATCCTTATCCCTGCTAGAAAAATTCCTGTATATCATTGACAAGACACCATGAGCTACTCTTGCAGCCCGTCTGCACTGCTCAGAGAACTTCATATCTGCCTGCACAATTACCCCCAGGTCCTTTTCATTCTCCACCACTGTCAGTGTAGTACCACAGAGTTGATACGTTGCTCGGGGGTTACTGTTTCCCATATGTAGTACTTTACATTTGTCAATGTTAAACTTCATTTGCCACCTCTCAGCCCATCTGTTCAACCTTTCCAGATCCTGTTGCAGCAGCATAGCATCAGTAGTGTCCTTAACGACCCTGCCAACCTTTGTATCATCTGCAAACTTGGACATTAAACTTGATATACCATCATCAATATCATTCATAAACACCGAAAACAACAACGGACCCAACACTGAACCTTGAGGAACTCCACTAATAACATTAGTCCACGTTGAGCAGTGTCCATTGATTACCACTCTCTGTCTTCTGCCACTCAACCATCCCCTTATCCATAGCAGCAATTTGCCTCCAATACCACTCTGCTCCAATTTGTGCAGCAGTCTTCCATGTGCAACAGTATCAAAAGCCTTTCTAAGATCCAAATATATAATATCAAAGTTATTCCTTGCATCCAGTTCTTTTGTGACTACATCATAGTATCCAATCAAATTGGTCAGGCAAGACCTGCCCTTAACAAAACCATGCTGCGTCTGAGCTATAACTGAATTCTTGTCTAGATGATCCTGCAGTGCTTCTTTAACCAGTCCCTCCATTAATTTACCTGGAACAGAAGTTAAACTAACAGGTCTATAATTACTTGTGTCAGCCTTTGATCCTCCTTTGTGAATTGGGGTTACATTTGCACATCTCCAGTCTATGGGTACCTCCCCTGAGTCCAAAGAAGCTCTCATAATTATGGCTAGGGGTTTGCATACTTCCTTTGCTGCCTCCTTTAATATAACTGGATAGATCCCATCCACCCCAGGTGCCTTTTTTATGTTTATCCTCAACAATCTCTCCTACACTTTCCTCTCAGTTATTACAAAATCATCCAGCTCACTGCCCATGTTTACTTTACCTACATCATTCTCCTTCCTGAATAACTCCTCATGCGTGAATGTAGATGCAAAATACTCGTTTAGATTGTTAGCCATCTGGGCAGGATCCTCAACTGTTGAACCATCAATATCCAGTGGACCAATCTGATTCATTCCTTTCCTTCTCGAGTTCAAATATGTAAAGAACTCTTTTCTGTTTTTCTTTGCATCCTTTGCCAAGGATTTTTCGTAGTCTGCCTTTGCCTGCCTAATCTCCTTTGTGACTTGGTTACAGACCAACTTATATCTATCATAGGCTTCCATGTCACCCATTAATTTGTATGTATCCCATGCATTTTTCTTCTCTGCCACATGTCTCATTAGTTCATCTGACAACCATTTAGGCCTAAACCTTGAACAATATTTCTTAGTTGGTATGTAAAGCCTGGTAGCCTCCAAGATTAGTTCCTTGAATGCTTCCCATTTTGAGTTTGCTGTTGGTAACATCATCAGTTGGTCCCACTGTATAGAATTTAAATACTGTCTCAGACCATCATAATCACCTTTACGAAAACAAAAACCCTTCCCTTTACCTCTGATGGTAGTTACCTCCTTGAGTAAATCCCACTTCAACACACTGTGATCACTGCCACCTAGTGGTTCATTTATCTGCAGATTCTTAATGCATGAAGAATCACTACTGATAATCAGATCAAGAGTATTGCTCCCTCTTGTTGCCTCACGAACATGCTGATGTAGAAAACAATCATCCAATAAATCCACAAAAGCCTTGCTAGTGTGCGAGTGACCAACCCACAAATTCCAGTCAATATCTGGGAAATTAAAATCCCCCATTATAAGACTCTCTGATTTACTGGCCCACTCTATTTCCCTGTACAATATCTTATTATACTCATCAGAATCATTAGGCCTATAGCACACTCCTACTCTCAATTTTGATTTCCCTATGCTTATGTCACACCAAACTGACTCGACACTGCCCTGTCCATCGATGTCGACTGGCTTCACTTCCTTGGACTTTATGTGTTTCTTAATTAATAGCATAACCCCTCCTCCCCTCCTGTCCTGTCTATCTTTTCTATACACATTGTATTCCCCAAATTCCAATTCCGCATTACTTATATCTGTGTGACACCACGTCTCTGATATCCCAACAATATCTGCCTTTGATGTTTTGAGCAATACCTCAAATTCATCAAATTTATTTACCAAACTCCTAGCATTGGTGTACACACAGGTATACATGCACCTGTTTCTATTCTTAGCTACCCTAACACAACCCATGTGTTTACTTGTACTGCAATGACACGGATATCATCTTTTAAGGGCACAAAAGGTGATATAGTTGTACACGTTGGCACTAATGATATTAAGAGTAGGAGACCGGCGGAACTACTTAGCAAGTACAGGTCACTGTTGAAAAAAAGCCGTGAATTAGGGTTGAACTTGAGAGTGTCTGCAATTCTGCCCAGACACGATAGGAGGGAGTATATGATGAGAGCCTTGTCGATCAATTCGGCCCTGGAGGGATTGTGCAAGGCTCAAGGGGTAAAATTTTTTTCAGCCTGGACTGTACTTGTTAACAGGAGAGATTGCTTCTACAGGGATGGGATACACTTAAATAGAAAGGGTGCAAGAATTTTTGCTGATGCTGTCGAGGCAGTGTTAGGTGGGTCGGAAAACTGCTAGTTGGGGGGGATACAAGGACTAATAGATTAACAGTAGCCACTGGCAGAGGTGGAAGTGATTCTTGCACTGCTTCTATTGAAATGAGCAGAAGCCTGAAAAACAAGATGCCGGATATTTCAGAGACTGCTGGTATTAAAAGATGATATCCGATTAGGCGTATATGGATTTTATTTGAATGTGCCCAAAACATTTTATTGTAGAGAGTTAGCATTGTTCAATCTAAAAGAAGAAACAGCATACTGTTTTTTATTTAAAATTCCAAAATATAAAGAAGAAGACTTAACATCAAGAGAAAGGAAAATTATACGTTGTGAAATATTTAAAAGTGGATTGAACTTTAATAATTACAAATTTGGTGATCCGATTGATCCCTGATTTCCTGAAGAAATGTTATATAATAGTTATTTGGTGTGGAGAACTGATAAAAAATATAACATTGGATATTTTCGCTATTCAGAACAAGGATTTTTGAAAAATATAAATTTACCAAAATTCGATGTTCCCATAACATATTTTTTAAATATTCTTGAAGGTGAGCTAAATTGGATCTTCCCTTCCTATAGATACAACTACATCGAGAGGGCTTGTCTCTCTGTATAGCTGAAGGCGTGGAAAGAAGTCAACGGTTACCTCACCCTTCATACGACACTTACAACTAATCGAGAGGGGCCAAATAGTTTCGGGAGAAGGTTCTGCATTTTCTTTACTGAGTCTACATTCCTCTAATTCAAGATGCAAAATCCTGAAGCTGACTTATCAATGAAAGTTTCTAAATTATCAATGAAAGATTTAGATCGTGAATAATCAAAAGATTCTGAATTATCACTTAAAGACCAACTTACACCAATGAAAGATCCTGAAGTTGCATTCGTTGTAAATGATTTTACGTCATACGAACTCAACAAAAATGGTGTCAAATGGCAAAACACAAAACCATTAAAACCCATCAATAATACAGTTATAAATATTTTAAAATCTTGAAGAGATGAATTCAAAGAACTCTACGAAGAATGTTTGATTGATTTCTGTGATGACATATGTCCTTTTCTCTCTTTTGCTTCGATAAATGTAGCCATTATGGAGCTGGCAAATGTGCTTTTCGATGAAATTAACTGGTCACAAATATTAACCTTTTTTATTGTTGTAAGTCAACTGGCAATCCGGTTTAAAGACGAAGAAAACACTATAAATAAACTTGCAGATGTAACTATATCCTATATAACATTGAATCTTTTAGTGTGGATAAATAAATAGGGAAAATGGGAAGGTTTCAATCATTTTGCCGAGGAAAGGTATTGAACATTTAATTATAACTTCAAATTAATTTTATGTACTCAATTATATATATTTTTTCAATGCTGCTGCTATGTTGTTAATTCATAAATTTTAAAACAAATTAGCTTTTTCATTGTGTCTCTTGCAAACAGATATCAAACTTATAGCAGAAAAAGAAAACTAATTCTTAATATAATTACGTCTTCAAAAATGAATTAAACTAAAAATAGATAATATTGTAGAGAATTAAAATAAAAAATCTCTTCTAAAAAGGCTTTTTGGGGATGGAATCTTAACAAAGAAATTTTATAATCTGATATTGAAGTAAAGAATCAGAGTAGAATCTGAACTGAACTGAAATGAATCCAAACTGACATATAAACCTAAATGAGATAGAAGAATCTTCTTTCGTAGAATTACATTACTTTGCAATAAATTTCTAGTAAGTAATCATAGAAAAGCTTTTGCAAGCAATTACTTTGTGGTTTTAACCTGTGTTTGGAATCCGGATATTATTGTTCTAAATCTATTTTCCTAAGAGGGTAGTAATACGTTACTCCCCCTGGTGCCATATTTCGAAAATCGTTATATTTAGTTTTAGTCACAAACCGTATAACCCTCAACGCTTCCTTAGCTGCTAGTTTTTTTATGCGAACAGTATTTTTTTTGTTCGAACAGTAATATTTCTATATATTTTTTTCGAAACCTTGTATTTCTGGTTCTAGGGTAGTAGGTAAATATTTGAAAGTTTGTCACGTAATAGGGGTCATAATGCTGTCAAACCTGCAAGCCGATAGAGGGTGTGAAATTTCATGCCGTTGTATAGAATGTTTTGAACTGAGTCAAATGATTTTCTGAAATCCATATAAACAATGTCGAAATTATTTTCTTCATCCAACTTATCAGTGACCCTATCAAACTAATATTAAAAGCATGCAAACCGCATATCGATATTTCACACGTACATTTTTTGTGCGCAAGTTTTATTGTGTGCAAGTTTTCAAATTTTAATGAAATTCCCAATTCTTAAATTCGTGAATTGTGTCCTTACTAGAAGAATAGTTTGGTTTGTGTATTTTTAATTTTATGTAAAAAAACTGTCTTGTACGGATCTATGAGAACCTACCTAAGATATTCCTAAGACACGATACAACTAGAAAGGGACCAAACAACATTTGTCTCCATGTACGGGCAAGCTATTGTTAAGGTGAGCTGTATTGCTGAGCTATACAGCACTATCTTTCCTAAATACGATTACAATTATCGAGACGGCGGCGTTATTAGCATTAGCATTAGCATTAGTAGAGGCATATGATGCAAGAAAGCAAGCTTATTCAGCATCAGCCAAAAAAAAAAAAAAAAAACTCACCACTCCCCTTTCACACCTCCGTTCGCTCGAAATACCTGTCCAGTTGAGCCTTAAATTTGTTTAGGCTATCAACTTCAACAACAAGTGATGGAAATCGGTTCCACCAACCAACCACCCGCTGGCCAAAGGCAAACTTCCGCACATCTATCCGACATCCGTCCTTCCTCAATTTGAATTTATGCCCTCTGAGATGATTATTCTGAGCAAGATGAAGAATCCCATTGGCATTGAGCATGCTCAAACCATTCAAAGCCTTATACACCTCTATCAGATCACCTCGCCGGTGCCTAGTCTCCAGACTCTGTAATTTGCAAAACATAAGCCTTTCTTCGTAAGAGCAACACTTTGTTCCATTCACCAATCTTGTTGCCCTTCTCTGTACCCGTTCCAGCAGCTCTACATCCTTCTTGAAATGAGGCCTCCAGACATGTATACAGTGCTCAAGATGTGGCCTAACCATTGCCTTATAAACATGCCTTATATTATGAGCAAATTTAGATTGAAACAAGCATTAATCTTTATTTTGCATTAACATACACAATTATTATATTTACAAATATTGATTTATAAGGATATGTTAACCATTTACATAATCTTCTTCATCCATATTAACAAGCAGTTTAAAATCATTACCCATTTCTTCCCATAACATATTTTTTTAAATATTCTTGAAATAATCCGTCCATATAATTTTTCCACAGGGCATCTAAATGAGTAATTTCTGAAAATTTAAGAATTGAAATACAACTTGAAACTCTAGCTGTTAAAATATTGTTAGCTCTTGAAAAACATTCTAATTGACATTCAATGGGATCTATCTTTTCTGATGATACACCTTGAAGAATTTCAAAACGACAGTACTCTAATTTAATCCGAACTTTCACAGAAACATTTACGGTATTTTTTTTTCTTGTGAACCATCCAAAAGATCAATCGGATCTAAAGACACTTTCTTCTTTTCACATTAATCATATGAACTAAGTCATAACGTCCAATATGTTTTAACAAAGTAATAAAGATCGTTTTTTCATCCAATCTTGCTTTCTTCATTAGTGCATTAATAAATATTTCTGATTTTAAATTTTGAATTTGATTGATTCATCAAACGTAACATGAATAAGGTTATTAATTTCATCTTTACCCAAATGACTTTTGATTCTACAAACTATTTCGTATTCCATAAGATTCAATACTTTCAAAAGTACTCACAAACTGATCTGAGACTTTGCTACAGTTTAGAAAAAATCAGCTGATGTTCTCTATTATATTTGAAAACGAACGCCCTCTATCCTTGAGAATAACGCCCTCTACCCTTGAGAATAACGCTCACTAGGACCCTCTATCCTTGAAAATAACGCCCTCTAACGTTTACACTAGCAAGGGAATTAGATGGAAAAAGATCTTTTTTTTGGTATTTTAATTATTATTAGGGACAATTTATTCCATTTTTTTTCTTTTTGGGTTTACAGGGTCTTTGTCCCATGCCAGGTTGCTTCTCTTGGAATCATATAAACATAGAATAGACCAGCAAAAGACCAGCAAAAAGCAAAAAGTAAAGGGATACCGTTTGTATATTAGGCGTATATGGATTTTATTTGAATGTGCCCAAAACATTTTATTGTAGAGAGTTAGCATTGGTCAATCTAAAAGAAGAAACAGCATACTGTTTTTTTTTAAAATTCCAAAATATAAAGAAGAAGACCTAACATCAAGAGAAAGGAAAATTATACATTGTGAAATATTTAAAAGTGGATTGAACTTTAATAAATACAAATTTGGTGATCCCATTGATCCCTGATTTCCAGAAGAAATGTTATATATATGTTATTTGGCGTGCAGAACTGATAAAAAATATAACATTGGATATTTTCGCTATTCAGAACAAGATTTTTTGAAAAATATAAATATACCAAAATTCTATGATCCCATAACATATTTTTTAAATATTCTTGAAGGTGAGCTAAATTGGATCTTCCCTTCCTACAGATACAACTACATCGAGAGGGCTTGTCTCTCTGTATAGCTGAAGCCGTGGAAAGAAATCAACGGTTACCTCACCCTTCATACGACACTTATAACTAATCGAGAGGGGCCAAATAGTTTCTGGAGAAGGTTCTGCATTTTCTTTGCTGAGTCTACATTCCTCTAATTCAAGATGCAAAATCCTGAAGCTGACTTATCAATGAAAGTTTCTAAATTATCAATGAAAGATATAGATCGTGAATAATCAAAATATTCTGAATTATCACTGGCAGAACAACTTACACCAATGAAAGATCCTGAAGTTGCATTCGTTGTAAATGATTTTACGTCATACGAACTCAACAAAAATGGTGTCAAATGGCAATACACAAAACCATTAAAACCCATCAATAATACAGTAATAAATATTTTAAAATCTTGAAGAGATGAATTCAAAGAACTCTACGAAGAATGATTGATTGATTTCTTTGATGACATATGTCCTTTTCTCTCTTTTGCTTCGATAAATGTAGCCATTATGGAGCTGGCAAATGTGCTTTTCGATGAAATTAACTGGTCACGAATATTAACCTTTTTTATTGTTGTAAGTCAACTGGCAATCCTGGTTAAAGACGAAGAAAACACTAAATAAACTTGCAGATGTAACTATATCCTATATAACTTCCAATCTTTTAGTGTGGATAAATAAAATGGGAAAATGGGAAGGTTTCATTCATTTTGCGGAGGAAAGGTTTAATTGTAACTTCAACTTAATTTTATTTACTCAATTATATATATTTATTCAATGCTGCTGCTATGTTGTTAATTCATAAATTTTAAAACAAATTATCTTTTTCATTGTGTCTCTTGCAAACAGAGATCAAACTTATACAGCAGAAAAAGAAAACTAATTCTTAATATAATTACGTCTTCAAAAAATGAATTAAACTAAAAATAGATAATATTGTAGAGAATTAAAATAAAAAATCTCTTCTAAAAAGGCTTTTTGGCTATGGAATCTTAACAAAGAAATTTTATAATCTGATATTGAAGTAAAGAATCAGAGTAGAATCTGAACTGAAGTGAAATGAATCCAAACTGACATATAAACCTAAATGAGATAAAAGTATCTTCTTTCGTAGAATTACATTACTTTACAATACGTTTCTAGTAAGTAATCATAGAAAAGCTTTTGCCAGCAATTACTTTGTGGTTTTAAGCTGTGTTTGGAATCCGGATATTATTGTTCTAAATCTATTCTCCTAAGAGGGTATAACACCTTACTCCCGCTAGTGGCATATTTCAAAAATCGTTATTTTTAGTTTTAGTCTAAAATCGTATTTTATTTTTTGTTTGAACTGTAATATTTCTAATCTTATGACTATGTTATATTTTTTTCCGAAACCTTTTAATTCTGGTTCTAGGGTAGTAGGTAATTATTTGAGTTTGTTCGTCCACACATCTCTTAACGTTGTAAACTTTTTTTTTTAGAAAATCTGATATTGAAGTAAAGAATCAAAGAATAGAATCTGAACTCAACTGAATCCAAAATATAAACCTAAATGAGATACAAGTGAGTATCTTCTTTAGTAGAATTACATTACTTTGCAATAAATTTCTAGTAAGTAATCATAGAAAAGCTTTTGCCTGCAATTACTTTGTGGTTTTAAGCTGTGTTTGGAATCCGGATATTATTGTTCTAAATCTATTCTCCTAAGAGTGTATAACACCTTACTACCGCTAGTGGCATATTTCAAAAATCGTTATATTTAGTTTTAGTCTAAAATCGTATTTTATTTTTTGTTTGAACTGTAATATTTCTAATCTTATGACTATGTTATATTTTTTTCGAAACCTTTTAATTCTGGTTCTAGGGTAGTAGGTAATTATTTGAGTTTGTTGGTCCACACATCTCTTAACGTTGTAAAATTTTTTTTTAGAAAATCTGATATTGAAGTAAAGAATCAAAGAGTAGAATCTGAACTCAACTGAATCCAAAATATAAACCTAAATGAGATACAAGTGAGTATCTTCTTTCGTAGAATTACATTACTTTGCAATAAATTTCTAGTAAGTAATCATAGAAAAGCTTTTGCAAGCAATTACTTTGTGGTTTTAACCTGTGTTTGGAATCCGGATATTATTGTTCTAAATCTATTTTCCTAAGAGGGTAGTAATACGTTACTCCCCCTGGTGGCATATTTCGAAAATCGTTATATTTAGTTTTAGTCACAAACTGTATAACCCTCAACGCTTCCTTAGCTGCTAGTTTTTTGTATGCGAACAGTATTTTTTTTGTTCGAACAGTAATATTTCTATATATTTTTTTCGAAACCTTGTAATTCTGGTTCTAGGGTAGTAGGTAAATATTTGAATGTTTGTCACGTAATAGGGGTCATAATGCTGTCAAACCTGCAAGCCGATAGAGGGTGTCAAATTTCATGCCGTTGTATAGAATGTTTTGAACTGAGTCAAATGATTTTCTGAAATCCAAATAAACAATGTCGAAATTATTTTCTTCATCCAACTCATCAGTGACCCTATCAAACTAATATTAAAAGCATGCAAACCGCATATCGATATTTCACACGTACATTTTTTGTGCGCAAGTTTTAATGTGTGCAAGTTTTCAAATTTTAATGAAATTCCCAATTCTTAAATTCGTGAATTGTGTCGTTACTAGAAGAATATTTTGGTTTGTGTATTTTTAATTTTATGTAAAAAAACTGTCTTGTATGGATCTATGAGAACCTACCTAAGATATTCCTAAGACAAGATACAACTAGAAAGGGACCAAACAACATTTGTCTCCATGTACGGGCAAGCTATTGTTAAGGTGAGCTGTATTGCTGAGCTATACAGCACTATCTTTCCTAAATACGATTACAATTATCGAGACGGCGGCGTTATTAGCATTAGCATTAGCATTAGTAGAGGCATATGATGCAAGAAAGCAAGCTTATTCAGCATCAGCCAAAAAAAAAAAAAAAAAACTCACCACTCCCATTTCACCCCTCCGTTCGCTCGAAATACCTGTCCAGTTGAGCCTTAAATTTGTTTAGGCTATCAACTTCAACAACAAGTGATGGAAATCGGTTCCACCAACCAACCACCCGCTGGCCAAAGGCAAACTTCCGCACATCTATCCGACATCCGTCCTTCCTCAATTTGAATTTATGCCCTCTGAGATGATTATTCTGAGCAAGATGAAGAATCCCATTGGCATTGAGCATGCTCAAACCATTCAAAGCCTTATACACCTCTATCAGATCACCTCGCCGGTGCCTAGTCTCCAGACTCTGTAATTTGCAAAACATAAGCCTTTCTTCGTAAAAGCAACACTTTGTTCCATTCACCAATCTTGTTGCCCTTCTCTGTACCCGTTCCAGCAGCTCTACATCCTTCTTGAAATGAGGCCTCCAGACATGTATACAGTGCTCAAGATGTGGCCTAACCATTGCCTTATAAACATGCCTTATATTATGAGCAAATTTAGATTGAAACAAGCATTAATCTTTATTTTGCATTAACATACACAATTATTATATTTACAAATATTGATTTATAAGGATATGTTAACCATTTACATAATCTTCTTCATCCATATTAACAAGCAGTTTAAAATCATTACCCATTTCTTCCCATAACATGTTTTTTAAATATTCTTGAAATAATCCGTCCATATAATTTTTCCACAGGGCATCTAAATGAGTAATTTCTGAAAATTTAAGAATTGAAATACAACTTGAATCTCTAGCTGTTAAAATATTGTTAGCTCTTGAAAAACATTCTAATTGACATTCAATGGGATCTATCTTTTCTGATGATACACCTTGACGAATTTCAAAACGACAGTACTCTAATTTAATCCGAACTTTCACAGAAACATTTACGGTATTTTTTTTTCTTGTGAACCATCCAAAAGATCAATCGGATCTAAAGACACTTTCTTCTTTTCACATTAATCATATGAACTAAGTCATAACGTCCAATATGTTTTAACAAAGTAATAAAGATCGTTTTTTCATCCAATCTTGCTTTCTTCATTAGTGCATTAATAAATATTTCTGATTTTAAATTTTGAATTTGATTGATTCATCAAACGTAACATGAATAAGGTTATTAATTTCATCTTTACCCAAATGACTTTTGATTCTACAAACTATTTCGTATTCCATAAGATTCAATACTTTCAAAAGTACTCACAAACTGATCTGAGACTTTGCTACAGTTTAGAAAAAATCAGCTGATGTTCTCTATTATATTTGAAAACGAACGCCCTCTATCCTTGAGAATAACGCCCTCTACCCTTGAGAATAACGCTCACTAGGACCCTCTATCCTTGAAAATAACGCCCTCTAACGTTTACACTAGCAAGGCAATTAGATGGAAAAAGATCTTTTTTTGGTATTTTAATTATTATTAGGGACAATTTATTCCATTTTTTTTCTTTTTGGGTTTACAGGGTCTTTGCCCCATGCCAGGTTGCTTCTCTTGGAATCATATAAACATAGAATAGACCAGCAAAAAGCAAAAAGTAAATGGATAACGTTTGTATATTAGGCGTATATGGATTTTATTTGAATGTGCCCAAAACATTTTATTGTAGAGAGTTAGCATTGTTCAATCTAAAAGAAGAAACAGCATACTGTTTTTTATTTAAAATTCCAAAATATAAAGAAGAAGACTTAACATCAAGAGAAAGGAAAATTATACGTTGTGAAATATTTAAAAGTGGATTGAACTTTAATAATTACAAATTTGGTGATCCCATTGATCCCTGATTTCCAGAAGAAATGTTATATAATAGTTATTTGGCGTGGAGAACTGATAAAAAATATAACATTGGATATTTTCGCTATTCAGAACAAGAATTTTTGAAAAATATAAATTTACCAAAATTCGATGTTCCCATAACATATTTTTTAAATATTCTTGAAGGTGAGCTAAATTGGATCTTCCCTTCCTATAGATAAACTACATCGAGAGGGCTTGTCTCTCTGTATAGCTGAAGGCGTGGAAAGAAGTCAACGGTTACCTCACCCTTCATACGACATTTAAAACTAATCGAGAGGGGCCAAATAGTTTCGGGAGAAGGTCTGCATTTTCTTTACTGAGTCTACATTCCTCTAATTCAAGATGCAAAATCCTGAAGCTGACTTATCAATGAAAGTTTCTAAATTATCAATGAAAGATTTAGATCGTGAATAATCAAAAGATTCTGAATTATCACTTAAAGACCAACTTACACCAATGAAAGATCCTGAAGTTGCATTCGTTGTAAATGATTTTACGTCATACGAACTCAACAAAAATGGTGTCAAATGGCAAAACACAAAACCATTAAAACCCATCAATAATACAGTTATAAATATTTTAAAATCTTGAAGAGATGAATTCAAAGAACTCTACGAAGAATGTTTGATTGATTTCTGTGATGACATATGTCCTTTTCTCTCTTTTGCTTCGATAAATGTAGCCATTATGGAGCTGGCAAATGTGCTTTTCGATGAAATTAACTGGTCACGAATATTAACCTTTTTTATTGTTGTAAGTCAACTGGCAATCCGGTTTAAAGACGAAGAAAACACTATAAATAAACTTGCAGATGTAACTATATCCTATATAACATCCAATCTTTTAGTGTGGATAAATAAATAGGGAAAATGGGAAGGTTTCAATCATTTTGCCGAGGAAAGGTATTGAACATTTAATTATAACTTCAAATTAATTTTATGTACTCAATTATATATACTTTTTCAATGCTGCTGCTATGTTGTTAATTCATAAATTTTAAAACAAATTAGCTTTTTCATTGTGTCTCTTGCAAACAGATATCAAACTTATAGCAGAAAAAGAAAACTAATGCTTAATATAATTACGTCTTCAAAAATGAATTAAACTAAAAATAGATAATATTGTAGAGAATTAAAATAAAAAATCTCTTCTAAAAAGGCTTTTTGGGGATGGAATCTTAATAAAGAAATTTTATAATCTGATATTGAAGTAAAGAATCAGAGTAGAATCTGAACTGAACTGAAATGAATCCAAACTGACATATAAACCTAAATGAGATAGAAGTATCTTCTTTCGTAGAATTACATTACTTTGCAATAAATTTCTAGTAAGTAATCATAGAAAAGCTTTTGCAAGCAATTACTTTGTGGTTTTAACCTGTGTTTGGAATCCGGATATTATTGTTCTAAATCTATTTTCCTAAGAGGGTAGTAATACGTTACTCCCCCTGGTGGCATATTTCGAAAATCGTTATATTTAGTTTTAGTCACAAACCGTATAACCCTCAACGCTTCCTTAGCTGCTAGTTTTTTTTTGCGAACAGTATTTTTTTTGTTCGAACAGTAATATTTCTATATATTTTTTTCGAAACCTTGTAATTCTGGTTCTAGGGTAGTAGGTAAATATTTGAAAGTTTGTCACGTAATAGGGGTCATAATGCTGTCAAACCTGCAAGCCGATAGAGGGTGTGAAATTTCATGCCGTTGTATAGAATGTTTTGAACTGAGTCAAATGATTTTCTGAAATCCAAATAAACAATGTCGAAATTATTTTCTTCATCCAACTCATCAGTGACCCTATCAAACTAATATTAAAACCATGCAAACCGCATATCGATATTTCACACGTACATTTTTTGTGCGCAAGTTTTAATGTGTGCAAGTTTTCAAATTTTAATGAAATTCCCAATTCTTAAATTCGTGATTTGTGTCGTTACTAGAAGAATAGTTTGGTTTGTGTATTTTTAATTTTATGTAAAAAAACTGTCTTGTATAGATCTATGAGAACCTACCTAAGATATTCCTAAGACACGATACAACTAGAAAGGGACCAAACAACATTTGTCTCCATGTACGGGCAAGCTATTGTTAAGGTGAGCTGTATTGCTGAGCTATACAGCACTATCTTTCCTAAATACGATTACAATTATCGAGACGGCGGCGTTATTAGCATTAGCATTAGCATTAGTAGAGGCATATGATGCAAGAAAGCTAGCTTATTCAGCATCAGCCTAAAAAAAAAAAAAAACTCACCACTCCCATTTCACACCTCCGTTCGCTCGAAATACCTGTCCAGTTGAGCCTTAAATTTGTTTAGGCTATCAACTTCAACAACAAGTGATGGAAATCGGTTCCACCAACCAACCACCCGCTGGCCAAAGGCAAACTTCCGCACATCTATCCGACATCCGTCCTTCCTCAATTTGAATTTATGCCCTCTGAGATGATTATTCTGAGCAAGATGAAGAATCCCATTGGCATTGAGCATGCTCAAACCATTCAAAGCCTTATACACCTCTATCAGATCACCTCGCCGGTGCCTAGTCTCCAGACTCTGTAATTTGCAAAACATAAGCCTTTCTTCGTAAGAGCAACACTTTGTTCCATTCACCAATCTTGTTGCCCTTCTCTGTACCCGTTCCAGCAGCTCTACATCCTTCTTGAAATGAGGCCTCCAGACATGTATACAGTGCTCAAGATGTGGCCTAACCATTGCCTTATAAACATGCCTTATATTATGAGCAAATTTAGATTGAAACAAGCATTAATCTTTATTTTGCATTAACATACACAATTATTATATTTACAAATATTGATTTATAAGGATATGTTAACCATTTACATAATCTTCTTCATCCATATTAACAAGCAGTTTAAAATCATTACCCATTTCTTCCCATAACATATTTTTTTAAATATTCTTGAAATAATCCGTCCATATAATTTTTCCACAGGGCATCTAAATGAGTAATTTCTGAAAATTTAAGAATTGAAATACAACTTGAAACTCTAGCTGTTAAAATATTGTTAGCTCTTGAAAAACATTCTAATTGACATTCAATGTGATCTATCTTTTCTGATGATACACCTTGAAGAATTTCAAAACGACAGTACTCTAATTTAATCCGAACTTTCACAGAAACATTTACGGTATTTTTTTTTCTTGTGAACCATCCAAAAGATCAATCGGATCTAAAGACACTTTCTTCTTTTCACATTAATCATATGAACTAAGTCATAACGTCCAATATGTTTTAACAAAGTAATAAAGATCGTTTTTTCATCCAATCTTGCTTTCTTCATTAGTGCATTAATAAATATTTCTGATTTTAAATTTTGAATTTGATTGATTCATCAAACGTAACATGAATAAGGTTATTAATTTCATCTTTACCCAAATGACTTTTGATTCTACAAACTATTTCGTATTCCATAAGATTCAATACTTTCAAAAGTACTCACAAACTGATCTGAGACTTTGCTACAGTTTACAAAAAATCAGCTGATGTTCTCTATTATATTTGAAAACGAACGCCCTCTATCCTTGAGAATAACGCCCTCTACCCTTGAGAATAACGCTCACTAGGACCCTCTATCCTTGAAAATAACGCCCTCTAACGTTTACACTAGCAAGGGAATTAGATGGAAAAAGATCTTTTTTTTGGTATTTTAATTATTATTAGGGACAATTTATTCCATTTTGTTTCTTTTTGGGTTTACAGGGTCTTTGTCCCATGCCAGGTTGCTTCTCTTGGAATCATATAAACATAGAATAGACCAGCAAAAGACCAGCAAAAAGCAAAAAGTAAAGGGATACCGTTTGTATATTAGGCGTATATGGATTTTATTTGAATGTGCCCAAAACATTTTATTGTAGAGAGTTAGCATTGTTCAATCTAAAAGAAGAAACAGCATACTGTTTTTTTTTTAAATTCCAAAATATAAAGAAGACTTAACATCAAGAGAAAGGAAAATTATACATTGTGAAATATTTAAAAGTGGATTGAACTTTAATAAATACAAATTTGGTTATCCCATTGATCCCTGATTTCCAGAAGAAATGTTATATATATGTTATTTGGCGTGCAGAACTGATAAAAAATATAACATTGGATATTTTC
Organism: Mastigoproctus giganteus; assembly: GCF_048544385.1. Classification (NCBI taxonomy): domain Eukaryota; kingdom Metazoa; phylum Arthropoda; class Arachnida; order Uropygi; family Thelyphonidae; genus Mastigoproctus; species Mastigoproctus giganteus. The sequence continues at coordinate 26,307 of NW_028328305.1, read as the reverse complement.
GCTATTCAGAACAAGATTTTTTGAAAAATATAAATATACCAAAATTCTATGATCCCATAACATATTTTTTAAATATTCTTGAAGGTGAGCTAAATTGGATCTTCCCTTCCTACAGATACAACTACATCGAGAGGGCTTGTCTCTCTGTATAGCTGAAGCTGTGGAAAGAAATCAACGGTTACCTCACCCTTCATACGACACTTATAACTAATCGAGAGGGGCCAAATAGTTTCTGGAGAAGGTTCTGCATTTTCTTTGCTGAGTCTACATTCCTCTAATTCAAGATGCAAAATCCTGAAGCTGACTTATCAATGAAAGTTTCTAAATTATCAATGAAAGATATAGATCGTGAATAATCAAAAGACTCTGAATTATCACTGGCAGAACAACTTACACCAATGAAAGATCCTGAAGTTGCATTCGTTGTAAATGATTTTACGTCATACGAACTCAACAAAAATGGTGTCAAATGGCAATACACAAAACCATTAAAACCCATCAATAATACAGTAATAAATATTTTAAAATCTTGAAGAGATGAATTCAAAGAACTCTACGAAGAATGATTGATTGATTTCTTTGATGACATATGTCCTTTTCTCTCTTTTGCTTCGATAAATGTAGCCATTATGGAGCTGGCAAATGTGCTTTTCGATGAAATTAACTGGTCACGAATATTAACCTTTTTTATTGTTGTAAGTCAACTGGCAATCCTGGTTAAAGACGAAGAAAACACTAAATAAACTTGCAGATGTAACTATATCCTATATAACTTCCAATCTTTTAGTGTGGAAAAATAAAATGGGAAAATGGGAAGGTTTCATTCATTTTGCGGAGGAAAGGTATTGAACATTTAATTGTAACTTCAACTTAATTTTATTTACTCAATTATATATATTTATTCAATGCTGCTGCTATGTTGTTAATTCATAAATTTTAAAACAAATTATCTTTTTCATTGTGTCTCTTGCAAACAGAGATCAAACTTATACAGCAGAAAAAGAAAACTAATTCTTAATATAATTACGTCTTCAAAAAATGAATTAAACTAAAAATAGATAATATTGTAGAGAATTAAAATAAAAAATCTCTTCTAAAAAGGCTTTTTGGCTATGGAATCTTAACAAAGAAATTTTATAATCTGATATTGAAGTAAAGAATCAGAGTAGAATCTGAACTGAAGTGAAATGAATCCAAACTGACATATAAACCTAAATGAGATAAAAGTATCTTCTTTCGTAGAATTACATTACTTTACAATACGTTTCTAGTAAGTAATCATAGAAAAGCTTTTGCCAGCAATTACTTTGTGGTTTTAAGCTGTGTTTGGAATCCGGATATTATTGTTCTAAATCTATTCTCCTAAGAGGGTATAACACCTTACTCCCGCTAGTGGCATATTTCAAAAATCGTTATTTTTAGTTTTAGTCTAAAATCGTATTTTATTTTTTGTTTGAACTGTAATATTTCTAATCTTATGACTATGTTATATTTTTTTCCGAAACCTTTTAATTCTGGTTCTAGGGTAGTAGGTAATTATTTGAGTTTGTTCGTCCACACTTCTCTTAACGTTGTAAACTTTTTTTTTTAGAAAATCTGATATTGAAGTAAAGAATCAAAGAATAGTATCTGAACTCAACTGAATCCAAAATATAAACCTAAATGAGATACAAGTGAGTATCTTCTTTAGTAGAATTACATTACTTTGCAATAAATTTCTAGTAAGTAATCATAGAAAAGCTTTTGCCTGCAATTACTTTGTGGTTTTAAGCTGTGTTTGGAATCCGGATATTATTGTTCTAAATCTATTCTCCTAAGAGTGTATAACACCTTACTACCGCTAGTGGCATATTTCAAAATTCGTTATATTTAGTTTTAGTCTAAAATCGTATTTTATTTTTTGTTTGAACTGTAATATTTCTAATCTTATGACTATGTTATATTTTTTTCGAAACCTTTTAATTCTGGTTCTAGGGTAGTAGGTAATTATTTGAGTTTGTTGGTCCACACATCTCTTAACGTTGTAAAATTTTTTTTTAGAAAATCTGATATTGAAGTAAAGAATCAAAGAGTAGAATCTGAACTCAACTGAATCCAAAATATAAACCTAAATGAGATACAAGTGAGTATCTTCTTTCGTAGAATTACATTACTTTGCAATAAATTTCTAGTAAGTAATCATAGAAAAGCTTTTGCAAGCAATTACTTTGTGGTTTTAACCTGTGTTTGGAATCCGGATATTATTGTTCTAAATCTATTTTCCTAAGAGGGTAGTAATACGTTACTCCCCCTGGTGGCATATTTCGAAAATCGTTATATTTAGTTTTAGTCACAAACCGTATAACCCTCAACGCTTCCTTAGCTGCTAGTTTTTTTTTGCGAACAGTATTTTTTTTGTTCGAACAGTAATATTTCTATATATTTTTTTCGAAACCTTGTAATTCTGGTTCTAGGGTAGTAGGTAAATATTTGAAAGTTTGTCACGTAATAGGGGTCATAATGCTGTCAAACCTGCAAGCCGATAGAGGGTGTGAAATTTCATGCCGTTGTATAGAATGTTTTGAACTGAGTCAAATGATTTTCTGAAATCCAAATAAACAATGTCGAAATTATTTTCTTCATCCAACTCATCAGTGACCCTATCAAACTAATATTAAAACCATGCAAACCGCATATCGATATTTCACACGTACATTTTTTGTGCGCAAGTTTTAATGTGTGCAAGTTTTCAAATTTTAATGAAATTCCCAATTCTTAAATTCGTGATTTGTGTCGTTACTAGAAGAATAGTTTGGTTTGTGTATTTTTAATTTTATGTAAAAAAACTGTCTTGTATAGATCTATGAGAACCTACTTAAGATATTCCTAAGACACGATACAACTAGAAAGGGACCAAACAACATTTGTCTCCATGTACGGGCAAGCTATTGTTAAGGTGAGCTGTATTGCTGAGCTATACAGCACTATCTTTCCTAAATACGATTACAATTATCGAGACGGCGGCGTTATTAGCATTAGCATTAGTAGAGGCATATGATGCAAGAAAGCAAGCTTATTCAGCATCAGCCAAAAAAAAAAAAAAAAAACTCACCACTCCCATTTCACCCCTCCGTTCGCTCGAAATACCTGTCCAGTTGAGCCTTAAATTTGTTTAGGCTATCAACTTCAACAACAAGTGATGGAAATCGGTTCCACCAACCAACCACCCGCTGGCCAAAGGCAAACTTCCGCACATCTATCCGACATCCGTCCTTCCTCAATTTGAATTTATGCCCTCTGAGATGATTATTCTGAGCAAGATGAAGAATCCCATTGGCATTGAGCATGCTCAAACCATTCAAAGCCTTATACACCTCTATCAGATCACCTCGCCGGTGCCTAGTCTCCAGACTCTGTAATTTGCAAAACATAAGCCTTTCTTCGTAAAAGCAACACTTTGTTCCATTCACCAATCTTGTTGCCCTTCTCTGTACCCGTTCCAGCAGCTCTACATCCTTCTTGAAATGAGGCCTCCAGACATGTATACAGTGCTCAAGATGTGGCCTAACCATTGCCTTATAAACATGCCTTATATTATGAGCAAATTTAGATTGAAACAAGCATTAATCTTTATTTTGCATTAACATACACAATTATTATATTTACAAATATTGATTTATAAGGATATGTTAACCATTTACATAATCTTCTTCATCCATATTAACAAGCAGTTTAAAATCATTACCCATTTCTTCCCATAACATATTTTTTAAATATTCTTGAAATAATCCGTCCATATAATTTTTCCACAGGGCATCTAAATGAGTAATTTCTGAAAATTTAAGAATTGAAATACAACTTGAATCTCTAGCTGTTAAAATATTGTTAGCTCTTGAAAAACATTCTAATTGACATTCAATGGGATCTATCTTTTCTGATGATACACCTTGACGAATTTCAAAACGACAGTACTCTAATTTAATCCGAACTTTCACAGAAACATTTACGGTATTTTTTTTTCTTGTGAACCATCCAAAAGATCAATCGGATCTAAAGACACTTTCTTCTTTTCACATTAATCATATGAACTAAGTCAAAACGTCCAATATGTTTTAACAAAGTAATAAAGATCGTTTTTTCATCCAATCTTGCTTTCTTCATTAGTGCATTAATAAATATTTCTGATTTTAAATTTTGAATTTGATTGATTCATCAAACGTAACATGAATAAGGTTATTAATTTCATCTTTACCCAAATGACTTTTGATTCTACAAACTATTTCGTATTCCATAAGATTCAATACTTTCAAAAGTACTCACAAACTGATCTGAGACTTTGCTACAGTTTAGAAAAAATCAGCTGATGTTCTCTATTATATTTGAAAACGAACGCCCTCTGTCCTTGAGAATAACGCCCTCTACCCTTGAGAATAACGCTCACTAGGACCCTCTATCCTTGAAAATAACGCCCTCTAACGTTTACACTAGCAAGGGAATTAGATGGAAAAAGATCTTTTTTTGGTATTTTAATTATTATTAGGGACAATTTATTCCATTTTTTTTCTTTTTGGGTTTACAGGGTCTTTGCCCCATGCCAGGTTGCTTCTCTTGGAATCATATAAACATAGAATAGACCAGCAAAAAGCAAAAAGTAAATGGATAACGTTTGTATATTAGGCGTATATGGATTTTATTTGAATGTGCCCAAAACATTTTATTGTAGAGAGTTAGCATTGTTCAATCTAAAAGAAGAAACAGCATACTGTTTTTTATTTAAAATTCCAAAATATAAAGAAGAAGACTTAACATCAAGAGAAAGGAAAATTATACGTTGTGAAATATTTAAAAGTGGATTGAACTTTAATAATTACAAATTTGGTGATCCCATTGATCCCTGATTTCCAGAAGAAATGTTATATAATAGTTATTTGGCGTGGAGAACTGATAAAAAATATAACATTGGATATTTTCGCTATTCAGAACAAGAATTTTTGAAAAATAAAAATTTACCAAAATTCGATGTTCCCATAACATATTTTTTAAATATTCTTGAAGGTGAGCTAAATTGGATCTTCCCTTCCTATAGATACAACTACATCGAGAGGGCTTGTCTCTCTGTATAGCTGAAGGCGTGGAAAGAAGTCAACGGTTACCTCACCCTTCATACGACACTTACAACTAATCGAGAGGGGCCAAATAGTTTCGGGAGAAGGTTCTGCATTTTCTTTACTGAGTCTACATTCCTCTAATTCAAGATGCAAAATCCTGAAGCTGACTTATCAATGAAAGTTTCTAAATTATCAATGAAAGATTTAGATCGTGAATAATCAAAAGATTCTGAATTATCACTTAAAGACCAACTTACACCAATGAAAGATCCTGAAGTTGCATTCGTTGTAAATGATTTTACGTCATACGAACTCAACAAAAATGGTGTCAAATGGCAAAACACAAAACCATTAAAACCCATCAATAATACAGTTATAAATATTTTAAAATCTTGAAGAGATGAATTCAAAGAACTCAACGAAGAATCTTTGATTGATTTCTGTGATGACATATGTCCTTTTCTCTCTTTTGCTTCGATAAATGCAGCCATTATGGAGCTGGCAAATGTGCTTTTCGATGAAATTAACTGGTCACGAATATTAACCTTTTTTATTGTTGTAAGTCAACTGGCAATCCGGTTTAAAGACGAAGAAAACACTATAAATAAACTTGCAGATGTAACTATATCCTATATAACATTGAATCTTTTAGTGTGGATAAATAAATAGGGAAAATGGGAAGGTTTCAATCATTTTGCCGAGGAAAGGTATTGAACATTTAATTATAACTTCAAATTAATTTTATGTACTCAATTATATATATTTTTTCAATGCTGCTGCTATGTTGTTAATTCATAAATTTTAAAACAAATTAGCTTTTTCATTGTGTCTCTTGCAAACAGATATCAAACTTATAGCAGAAAAAGAAAACTAATTCTTAATATAATTACGTCTTCAAAAATGAATTAAACTAAAAATAGATAATATTGTAGAGAATTAAAATAAAAAATCTCTTCTAAAAAGGCTTTTTGGGGATGGAATCTTAACAAAGAAATTTTATAATCTGATATTGAAGTAAAGAATCAGAGTAGAATCTGAACTGAACTGAAATGAATCCAAACTGACATATAAACCTAAGTGAGATAGAAGAATCTTCTTTCGTGGAATTACATTACTTTGCAATAAATTTCTAGTAAGTAATCATAGAAAAGCTTTTGCAACCAATTACTTTGTGGTTTTAACCTGTGTTTGGAATCCGGATATTATTGTTCTAAATCTATTTTCCTAAGAGGGTAGTAATACGTTACTCCCCCTGGTGGCATATTTCGAAAATCGTTATATTTAGTTTTAATCACAAACCGTATAACCCTCAACGCTTCCTTAGCTGCTAGTTTTTTTTATGCGAACAGTATTTTTTTTGTTCGAACAGTAATATTTCTATATATTTTTTTCGAAACCTTGTATTTCTGGTTCTAGGGTAGTAGGTAAATATTTGAAAGTTTGTCACGTAATAGGGGTCATAATGCTGTCAAACCTGCAAGCCGATAGAGGGTGTGAAATTTCATGCCGTTGTATAGAATGTTTTGAACTGAGTCAAATGATTTTCTGAAATCCAAATAAACAATGTCGAAATTATTTTCTTCATCCAACTCATCAGTGACCCTATCAAACTAATATTAAAAGCATGCAAACCGCATATCGATATTTCACACGTACAGTTTTTGTGCGCAAGTTTTAATGTGTGCAAGTTTTCAAATTTTAATGAAATTCCCAATTCTTAAATTCGTGAATTGTGTCCTTACTAGAAGAATAGTTTGGTTTGTGTATTTTTAATTTTATGTAAAAAAACTGTCTTGTATGGATCTATGAGAACCTACCTAAGATATTCCTAAGACACGATACAACTAGAAAGGGACCAAACAACATTTGTCTCCATGTACGGGCAAGCTATTGTTAAGGTGAGCTGTATTGCTGAGCTATACAGCACTATCTTTCCTAAATACGATTACAATTATCGAGACGGCGGCGTTATTAGCATTAGCATTAGCATTAGTAGAGGCATATGATGCAAGAAAGCAAGCTTATTCAGCATCAGCCAAAAAAAAAAAAAAAAAACTCACCACTCCCATTTCACACCTCCGTTCGCTCGAAATACCTGTCCAGTTGAGCCTTAAATTTGTTTAGGCTATCAACTTCAACAACAAGTGATGGAAATCGGTTCCACCAACCAACCACCCGCTGGCCAAAGGCAAACTTCCGCACATCTATCCGACATCCGTCCTTCCTCAATTTGAATTTATGCCCTCTGAGATGATTATTCTGAGCAAGATGAAGAATCCCATTGGCATTGAGCATGCTCAAACCATTCAAAGCCTTATACACCTCTATCAGATCACCTCGCCGGTGCCTAGTCTCCAGACTCTGTAATTTGCAAAACATAAGCCTTTCTTCGTAAAAGCAACACTTTGTTCCATTCACCAATCTTGTTGCCCTTCTCTGTACCCGTTCCAGCAGCTCTACATCCTTCTTGAAATGAGGCCTCCAGACATGTATACAGTGCTCAAGATGTGGCCTAACCATTGCCTTATAAACATGCCTTATATTATGAGCAAATTTAGATTGAAACAAGCATTAATCTTTATTTTGCATTAACATACACAATTATTATATTTACAAATATTGATTTATAAGGATATGTTAACCATTTACATAATCTTCTTCATCCATATTAACAAGCAGTTTAAAATCATTACCCATTTCTTCCCATAACATATTTTTTAAATATTCTTGAAATAATCCGTCCATATAATTTTTCCACAGGGCATCTAAATGAGTAATTTCTGAAAATTTAAGAATTGAAATACAACTTGAAACTCTAGCTGTTAAAATATTGTTAGCTCTTGAAAAACATTCTAATTGACATTCAATGGGATCTATCTTTTCTGATGATACACCTTGAAGAATTTCAAAACGACAGTACTCTAATTTAATCCGAACTTTCACAGAAACATTTACGGTATTTTTTTTTCTTGTGAACCATCCAAAAGATCAATCGGATCTAAAGACACTTTCTTCTTTTCACATTAATCATATGAACTAAGTCATAACGTCCAATATGTTTTAACAAAGTAATAAAGATCGTTTTTTCATCCAATCTTGCTTTCTTCATTAGTGCATTAATAAATATTTCTGATTTTAAATTTTGAATTTGATTGATTCATCAAACGTAACATGAATAAGGTTATTAATTTCATCTTTACCCAAATGACTTTTGATTCTACAAACTATTTCGTATTCCATAAGATTCGATACTTTCAAAAGTACTCACAAACTGATCTGAGACTTTGCTACAGTTTAGAAAAAATCAGCTGATGTTCTCTATTATATTTGAAAACGAACGCCCTCTATCCTTGAGAATAACGCCCTCTACCCTTGAGAATAACGCTCACTAGGACCCTCTATCCTTGAAAATAACGCCCTCTAACGTTTACACTAGCAAGGGAATTAGATGGAAAAAGATCTTTTTTTTGGTATTTTAATTATTATTAGGGACAATTTATTCCATTTTTTTTCTTTTTGGGTTTACAGGGTCTTTGTCCCATGCCAGGTTGCTTCTCTTGGAATCATATAAACATAGAATAGACCAGCAAAAGACCAGCAAAAAGCAAAAAGTAAAGGGATACCGTTTGTATATTAGGCGTATATGGATTTTATTTGAATGTGCCCAAAACATTTTATTGTAGAGAGTTAGCATTGTTCAATCTAAAAGAAGAAACAGCATACTGTTTTTTTTTTAAAATTCCAAAATATAAAGAAGAAGACTTAACATCAAGAGAAAGGAAAATTATACATTGTGAAATATTTAAAAGTGGATTGAACTTTAATAAATACAAATTTGGTGATCCCATTGATCCCTGATTTCCAGAAGAAATGTTATATATATGTTATTTGGCGTGCAGAACTGATAAAAAATATAACATTGGATATTTTCGCTATTCAGAACAAGATTTTTTGAAAAATATAAATATACCAAAATTCTATGATCCCATAACATATTTTTTAAATATTCTTGAAGGTGAGCTAAATTGGATCTTCCCTTCCTACAGGTCCAACTACATCGAGAGGGCTTGTCTCTCTGTATAGCTGAAGCCGTGGAAAGAAGTCAACGGTTACCTCACCCTTCATACGACACTTATAACTAATCGAGAGGGGCCAAATAGTTTCTGGAGAAGGTTCTGCATTTTCTTTGCTGAGTCTACATTCCTCTAATTCAAGATGCAAAATCCTGAAGCTGACTTATCAATGAAAGTTTCTAAATTATCAATGAAAGATATAGATCGTGAATAATCAAAAGATTCTGAATTATCACTGGCAGAACAACTTACACCAATGAAAGATCCTGAAGTTGCATTCGTTGTAAATGATTTTACGTCATACGAACTCAACAAAAATGGTGTCAAATGGCAATACACAAAACCATTAAAACCCATCAATAATACAGTAATAAATATTTTAAAATCTTGAAGAGATGAATTCAAAGAACTCTACGAAGAATGATTGATTGATTTCTTTGATGACATATGTCCTTTTCTCTCTTTTGCTTCGATAAATGTAGCCATTATGGAGCTGGCAAATGTGCTTTTCGATGAAATTAACTGGTCACGAATATTAACCTTTTTTATTGTTGTAAGTCAACTGGCAATCCTGGTTAAAGACGAAGAAAACACTAAATAAACTTGCAGATGTAACTATATCCTATATAACTTCCAATCTTTTAGTGTGGATAAATAAAATGGGAAAATGGGAAGGTTTCATTCATTTTGCGGAGGAAAGGTTTAATTGTAACTTCAACTTAATTTTATTTACTCAATTATATATATTTATTCAATGCTGCTGCTATGTTGTTAATTCATAAATTTTAAAACAAATTATCTTTTTCATTGTGTCTCTTGCAAACAGAGATCAAACTTATACAGCAGAAAAAGAAAACTAATTCTTAATATAATTACGTCTTCAAAAAATGAATTAAACTAAAAATAGATAATATTGTAGAGAATTAAAATAAAAAATCTCTTCTAAAAAGGCTTTTTGGGGATGGAATGTTAACAAAGAAATTTTATAATCTGATATTGAAGTAAAGAATCAGAGTAGAATCTGAACTGAAGTGAAATGAATCCAAACTGACATATAAACCTAAATGAGATAAAAGTATCTTCTTTCGTAGAATTACATTACTTTGCAATACGTTTCTAGTAAGTAATCATAGAAAAGCTTTTGCCAGCAATTACTTTGTGGTTTTAAGCTGTGTTTGGAATCCGGATATTATTGTTCTAAATCTATTCTCCTAAGAGGGTATAACACCTTACTCCCGCTAGTGGCATATTTCAAAATTCGTTATTTTTAGTTTTAGTCTAAAATCGTATTTTATTTTTTGTTTGAACTGTAATATTTCTAATCTTATGACTATGTTATATTTTTTTCCGAAACCTTTTAATTCTGGTTCTAGGGTAGTAGGTAATTATTTGAGTTTGTTCGTCCACACAACTCTTAACGTTGTAAACTTTTTTTTTTAGAAAATCTGATATTGAAGTAAAGAATCAAAGAATAGAATCTGAACTCAACTGAATCCAAAATATAAACCTAAATGAGATACAAGTGAGTATCTTCTTTAGTAGAATTACATTACTTTGCAATAAATTTCTAGTAAGTAATCATAGAAAAGCTTTTGCCAGCAATTACTTTGTGGTTTTAAGCTGTGTTTGGAATCCGGATATTATTGTTCTAAATCTATTCTCCTAAGAGTGTATAAAACCTTACTACCGCTAGTGGCATATTTCAAAAATCGTTATATTTAGTTTTAGTCTAAAATCGTATTTTATTTTTTGTTTGAACTGTAATATTTCTAATCTTATGACTATGTTATATTTTTTTCGAAACCTTTTAATTCTGGTTCTAGGGTAGTAGGTAATTATTTGAGTTTGTTGGTCCACACATCTCTTAACGTTGTAAAATTTTTTTTTAGAAAATCTGATATTGAAGTAAAGAATCAAAGAGTAGAATCTGAACTCAACTGAATCCAAAATATAAACCTAAATGAGATACAAGTGAGTATCTTCTTTCGTAGAATTACATTACTTTGCAATAAATTTCTAGTAAGTAATCATAGAAAAGCTTTTGCCAGCAATTACTTTGTGGTTTTAAGCTGTTTGGAATCCGGATATTATTGTTCTAAATCTATTTTCCTAAGAGGGTAGTAATACTTTACTCCCCCTGGTGGCATATTTCGAAAATCGTTATATTTAATTTTAGTCACAAACCGCATAACCGTCAACGCTTCCTTAGCTGCTAGTTTTTTTTTATGTGAACAGTATTTTTTTTTGTTCGAACCGTAATATTTCTATATATTTTTTTCGAAACCTTGTAATTCTGGTTCTAGGGTAGTAGGGTATATTTCTAGGGTATATTTGAAAGTTTGTCACGTAATAGCGGACATAATGCTGTCAAACCTGCAAGCCGATAGAGGGTGTCAAATTTCATGCCGTTGTATAGAATGTTTTGAACTGAGTCAAATGATTTTCTGAAATCCAAATAAACAATGTCGAAATTATTTTCTTCATCCAACTCATCAGTGACCCTATCAAACTAATATTAAAAGCATGCAAACCGCATATCGATATTTCACACGTACATTTTTTGTGCGCAAGTTTTAAGGTGTGCAAATTTTCAAATTTTAATGAAATTCCCAATTCTTAAATTCGTGAATTGTGTCGTTACTAGAAGAATAGTTTGGTTTGTGTATTTTTAATTTTATGTAAAAAAACTGTCTTGTATGGATCTATGAGAACCTACCTAAGATATTCCTAAGACACGATACAACTAGAAAGGGACCAAACAACATTTGTCTCCATGTATGGGCAAGCTATTGTTAAGGTGAGCTGTATTGCTGAGCTATACAGCACTATCTTTCCTAAATACGATTACAATTATCGAGACGGCAGCGTTATTAGCATTAGCATTAGCATTAGTAGAGGCATATGATGCAAGAAAGCAAGCTTATTCAGCATCAGCCAAAAAAAAAAAAAAAAAAAAAAAAAACCTCACCACTCCCATTTCACCCCTCCGTTCGCTCGAAATACCTGTCCAGTTGAGCCTTAAATTTGTTTAGGCTATCAACTTCAAAAACAAGTGATGGAAATCGGTTCCACCAACCAACCACCCGCTGGCCAAAGGCAAACTTCCGCACATCTATCCGACATCCGTCCTTCCTCAATTTGAATTTATGCCCTCTGAGATGATTATTCTGAGCAAGATGAACAATCCCATTGGCATTGAGCATGCTCAAACCATTCAAAGCCTTATACACCTCTATCAGATCACCTCGCCGGTGCCTAGTCTCCAGACTCTGTAATTTGCAAAACATAAGCCTTTCTTCATAACAGCAACACTTTGTTCCATTCACCAATCTTGTTGCCCTTCTCTGTACCCGTTCCAGCAGCTCTACATCCTTCTTGAAATGAGGCCTCCAGACATGTATACAGTGCTCAACATGTGGCCTAATCATTGCCTTATAAACATGCCTTATATTATGAGCAAATTTAGATTGAAACAAGCATTAATCTTTATTTTGCATTAACATACACAATTATTATATTTACAAATATTGATTTACAAGGATATGTTAACCATTTACATAATCTTCTTCATCCATATTAACAAGCAGTTTAAAATCATTACCCATTTCTTCCCATAACATATTTTTTAAATATTCTTGAAATAATCCGTCCATATAATTTTTCCAGAGGGCATCTAAATGAGTAATTTCTGAAAATTTAAGAATTGAAATACAACTTGAATCTCTAGCTGTTAAAATTTTGTTAGCTCTTGAAAAACATTCTAATTGACATTGAATGGGATCTATCTTTTCTGATGATACACCTTGAAGAATTTCAAAACAACAGTACTCTAATTTAATCCGAACATTCACAGAAACATTTACGGTATTTTTTTTCTTTTGAACCATCCAAAAGATCAATCGGATCTAAAGACACCTTCTTCTTTTCACATTAATCACATGAACTAAATCATAACGTCCAATATGTTTTAACAAAGTAATAAAGATCGTTTTTTCATCCAATCTTGCTTTCTTCAATAGTGCATTAATAAATCTTTCTGATTTTAAATTTTGAATTTGATTGATTCATCAAACGTAACATGAATAAGGTTATTAATTTCATCTTTACCCAAATGACTTTTGATTCTACAAAGTATTTCGTATTCCATAATATTCAATACTTTCAAAAGTACTCACAAACTGATCTGAGACTTTGCCACAGTTTAGAAAAAATCAGCTGATGTTCTCTATTATATTTGAAAACGAACGCCCTCTATCCTTGAGAATAACGCCCTCTAGGACGCCCTCTATCCTTGAGAATAACGCTCTCTAACCTTTACACTAGCAAGGGAATTATATGGAAAAAAGATCTTTTTTGGTATTTTAATTATTATTAGGGACAATTTATTCCATTTTTTTCTTTTTGGGTTTACAGGGTCTTTGTCCCATGCCAGGTTGCTTCTCTTGGAATCATATAAACATAGAATAGACCAGCAAAAGTCCAGCAAAAGTCCAGCAAAAAGCAAAAAGTAAATGGATACCGTTGTATATTAAGGGTATATGGATTTTATTTGAATGTGCCCAAAACATTTTATTGTAGAGAGTTAGCATTGTTCAATCTAAAAGAAGAAACAGCATACTGTTTTTTATTTAAAATTTCAAAATATAAAGAAGAAGACTTAACATCAAGAGAAAGGAAAATTATACGTTGCGAAAAAATTTGAAGGTGGATTGAATTTGAATAATTACAAATTTGGTGATCCCATTGATCCCGGATTTCCAGAAGAAATTTTATATAAATGTTATTTGGTGTGGAGAACTGATAAAATATATAACATTGAATATTTTCGCTATTCAGAACAAGAATTTTTGAAAAATATAAATTTACCAAAATTCGATTTAACTTAGTGTACCCTACAGACCCTACAGTAGATTAAATTTTAAATACCAAATTGATAAAAATTATGAAGTTTGCAATCTACATAAACGGGGGAAACGTGTCAAAAGTTAAAAGTAATTGCACATAGTAAATTTTTGTTATCTCATCTGGATAAAGAGTTTAGTGACAGTGACGATGATGACAGTAACAATTATAGTGATCCTAATTGTCCTGATGACCCATACGAATTTTTAAATGAGTTTTAATTTTAAAACTCATTTAAAAATACGTAATAAGTTCTATCAATAAAATTATAAATTAAATTATAGTAAGACTGTTTATTTTATATTACAGAACAATTATACTTTACCAAATATATTAAATATAGCCACGAGTTGTCTTTTATAAAGGTTAGGTGTAATTGTTCTGGGATGTAAAATCAACCGACTTTCTATAACTTACTTCGCAATTTTGTTGTTGTTGTTGTTGTGGGGGTTTTCTGGCTATAATGCACCCTATTCCTTTATTGTAATAAAATATGAGAATTTCTTGTCACATCAGAAAAGGAGAAATCAGAAATGAGTAAAAAGTCTAATTTTCTTCAGAAATTTAAAAAATTCAGGAATATTTGCATTGTCACCAATGACATTCTCTAGTGTTATTGGTTTCCGAAGGTTAACCAAAGATAGTAGGATTGCATTTCTGTCTAGATTATAGTGTGGGCATTCAATGAGAATGTGTTTCACAGTCAAATTTAGAGAACAATGTGGACACTGTGGTGGATAGAGCCATCTGTATAAATTGGAGAAAAGTCAAAATATCTGTGAGTGTGAATTGCATGAGGTTGTTTCACATTTGATGCTTGAAGAACATTTTTTCCCCACTGGCAAAGGTAAGTGTCACAGGTGGGTAGAGGAGTACACGAGTATATTAGGGTTCTAACCGAGTACGGCTCTATGAATTTTGGCGTCAATTTTCGTGCTAGCAGCCGTCTCGGTCGTTTGTTTTGCCGTTTCGCTTTTGAGCGTCTGTCGGTGAAGCGAGCGGAGGTTTAGGTTTAGCGGTTGCGCCGAGGCTTAGTTGCGGGAAAATATATTTTAGTTCTTAACTCGCCCGCTAGATGGCGCCACTTATTTTCGACATTAAATTAAATAAAGATTTTTTTTTTACTTTACACAGGCTCGAACCCATGTCGTTGCTATTGACGGTCCGGTGCTTATCCCCACAGATACCCTTTCAGTTATAAGAATATGTGGAAATGTAGCTGTTATAGTCAAGAGTGGTGTGAGTGTGATGTAGGAAGTTGTATTTCGCCTTGTTCTGATTGGAGGGGGATACGAACCGATGTTCTGATTGGTCTGGGGGTATAAACCGACTACGTCTGTGACTCTGCCTGTGATTTCTGGTCGGTTGATGCCGTAGAAATCGTCTGGTTTTGCCGCGTTGGTTTTCAAGCTACCGTGTTCGCAATGAATTGTGGGTTCGTGCACGCACACGCACACGCACACACACGCACACACAAGCACACACACAAGCCCGAGCTCTCCCGCTCGCGCGCACGCGCACATACGCTCACCCACACACACACACACCGAGCAGCACACATTCTTTCCCAAGACAAAGGATTTGGCGGGAAAAACCTGGACGCTTCGACTAACATACGGGTACTTGGGGGGCCAAAACACTTCGAGCAGGGAGATTGCAGCGACATCGGAAGACCCAGAAACTGTGTCGCCATCTACCGAGTCATTCTGAAAGCTGAAAATTAAAGATTTTATTTTATGTAAGGTGTTTAAATGTATTTTTTCCTAGATAGCCATGACTTTGACGTTTTATAAATATATTTCCGTAGCTTTGCAATATGTGTCGCCGTCAATCGAGTCATTCTGAAAGCTGAAAATTAAAGATTTTATTTAAGACGGTGTTGTCATCTGTTGAGTCATTCTGAAAGGTGAAATTAAAGATTTTATTTAAGTTGCTTTGATGCTTAATTTTTTTCCCAAAGCCTGCAACCAAGAAACTTTGGCTCCATCTAGTGAATAATTCTGAAAGCTGAAAAATCTGAAATTAAGGAATTTATTTCATTTTATGTCCTTTTTTATGGTTAAATTTATATGTATATATTTTTACCCATAACTATTTGTGATGGTTCCTCTGGAATTTGTATTCTACTGTTTACTATCTATGGGAAAAAAAACTTAAGTTGCTTTTGATATTTACCAAAAAAACACGGAGACAACCAAGAAACTTTGGCTCCATCTAGTGAATAATTCTGAAAGCTGAAAAATCTGAAATTAAGGAATTTATTTCATTTTATATCCTTTTTATGGTTAAATTTATATGTGTATATTTTTACCCATAATTATTTACGATGCTTCCATTTTTCTCTGCAAGTTGAATTTGTTTTCTGATGTGTAGAGTCTTTCTAAACAGGAAAAAAAAACCTGAAAAGTAAAATGTGTTTATATTTATTTATTTACCGTCTTCGTGAAGCACTGGCGCCATCTTCTGTTTCTGTCTGCAAGCTTGATTTTTTTTTTTAATATATATATTTGAAATCATTTTCTTTCCTAAAAAAGGTTATTGATTAATGGAAAATTAAAACTTATTTTCTACTTTCTAAGAAAAAGGAAAAAAAAAACCTGAAAAGTAAAATGTGCTTATATTTGTTTATTTACCGTCTTCGTGAAGCACTGGTGCCATCTTCTGTTTCTGTCTGCAAGCTTTTTGTTTTTTTTTTTTTTTTTTAATATATATTTGAAATCATTTTCTTTCCTAAAAGTAACTTCTCAATTTTCAAAAAGGTTATTGATTAATGGAAAATTAAAACTTATTTTTCTACTTTCAAAAAAAAAGACAGACAATATTTTTTCAAATAGATATACTTTTATTTGTAAGTTTTACAGATGTAGTTACTAATCACAAAAATCAACACAAACACTTACATATATATATACATTGCTTTGATCAGAACGGATACTTCGTATATTTCGTCGTGTAAGCAGTTTGAAGTTCTTCGATCATCGAAATTACAGCATTGTACATTTGTACAAAGCATAATAGTTCAACTCGGTAACTACCCCCTCTTTACAACACTTAGCAGAAAAAATTTTAACACTTGTAGATGGTTCGGCAGTTCTCACAAAATAAGCATAAACATCTTTAAACGAAACATCGATAGAACCGACGAACACATCATTCTTTATACGTTCTCTAACACAATCGAGATGCTCCAATAAAACTGTTTGCATTAACAGAAATGCAGGTTTTGCATCTTCTAGACGTTGAAGAAAAGAATCTATATCTATGATTCTGGTAGATATTGATTCAAGCTCAGAAAGATGTAGAGTCATTCGCCTTTCTGCTGCTAGCGAGAACTGCTTCCAATAGAAATCACAAGCGCCACCATCGGTATTGATTCGGACTCCATGTATTTGGATTTCATCTTTAGATCTGGCCCTTAAGGAAAGCAAGATATCCTCCATTTTGTCTTTGAATTCATCCCATTGTCTTCTCGATAACAACATATGCGTATTAGTTGTTTCGATCGCAACATGTGGCTCGAATTCGTAGCAATAAGCACGAACTGTGCTACTGTGACTCAGACGTCTGTAGAAAGTTACGTTTGGCTTTCTTATTTCGTCAAACATTTCGTGCCGTGCCATTTTTGTGGGAAAACAGCAGTGGAAAAAAATTACAACCGCACTGAGAAAGTTCCAAACTGCAAATGTGGTCTATTGGATTATAACATCAGATGCTTAGAATCTACTAGCCTTGTTATTGGCTCATAAACTCGTGACGTGTCAGAAGCAAGTAGGTACATGTCGTGAAGGAGATGCCTGTCCCAAGCCTTTGTTCAATTTTGGTTTGACAAAAGCAAAAGATAACTCATCTTCAAATGCGGCGGCTGTTTGTGTCATGTCGTACAAAGGAAAAAAAAAGATAACTCATCTTCAAATGTTGTTGTTGTTTGTGACATGTCGTACAAAGGACATATAATCTCAATTAACTAACGTTGGTATCGTTCCCAAAGGCTTTGTTCAAATTTGGTATGAAAAAAAAGCAAAAAAGATAACTTATCTTCAAATGTGCCTGTTTGGGAGACATTGAGTCCGCTAGTTCATGAAAGCATTCCACAGGTATTTCCTTCAATGCATGCTGCACAGATGTTCACAATTCTATAGCATTCCTGAGTGGATGGGGAAAAAAAAGATAGCTTACTTTCAAATGTGTCTGTTTGTGACATGTCATACAACAAAAAGATAACTCGCCTTCAAATGTTGCTGTTGTTGTTTGTGACATGTCGTACAAAGGACATATAATCCCCCATAACTAACGTTAGTATTGTCCCCAAAGCCTTTGTTCAAATTTGGTATGAAAAAAAAGCAAAAAAGATAACTTATCTTCAAATGTGCCTGTTTGGGAGACATTGAGCCCGCTAGTTCACGAAAGCATTCCACAGGTATTTCCTTCAATGTCTTTTGCATTTCACTCTCATACCATAGTGATTTCCTATAGGTTGTGACTTTCACATACACTTGAATCTAAGCACTGATTGGTTGTCGTCAAATGTCGTTTCAATCCACGAGTTTGCTTTAAAAGGGGGTCAATATGACCACATATCACACCTGCTTACAAGCTATCATTATGAACATGGAAGAAGTTTTTCTAGCAATGGATGACGATTCATCATTCCTAAATGATGCTATTAAGATTGAAAAAGAATACGAGGAAACTGAAATGATGAAGGCGGAAATTGACTACTGTCAAAGCTTAGTGTACACTAGTGTGAGTATTTCTTTTTTCATTACTGAAAAATTTTTATTTGATTTTTTTAAAAAAAAAAAAAATGTTTATAGAATTATTGTTTAGTAACTGTGTTTTCTTTACGCTACTCTTTCAGAATGCCGAGTTCTTTAATACTACTACTACTACTGATAATGTTGAGGCTCGACCTGGATGTTCGAATGACAGCGAAGTTGTGGAGCATAAGCCCGGATGCTCTAGTGACTGCAGTTTAGAAGGTGCTGGTAAAGATGAAACTGAGCTCGATAGTTCATCTTTACTGTCTGGATGTTTTAACGCCGAGGACAATGATGTAAGTATGTCTATAAATTTTTTTTTTTTTTTTTTCACGAAAACAAATCCCTAAATCTTATGCGACGCTTTTTTTAAATTTTAGATGGAAGAAAGAGAAGCAGACTTCCAGAACAACAACAACTACCAGATACAGGATGGGGTAGATCGCTTTTCACAGAAATACCGGACCTTATTTAAATCTTACGAGGTCCGGTTTAGAAACTTGGCAGATTTAGCAGACGGGGATCTGTTTTTTTCGAACTTTCAACGGATGCTAGAGGAAATAATCACCAATTTAAGCAGTCAAGGCGATTATTCCCATGTTAGATTGTGCTTAGACGCAACTAGCCTAAAAACCCCTATAAATTTGCCATTCATGCCACTGACGGATCTAACGTTTGACCGTGTGATGGCTGCTTTCATAGCAGTTGATCAATCAAACTGAATTTATGATAACGGACGACTTGAGTCTGGACGTAATTCTTATTAATATCACTAATAGGGGGGAGGGTGGTAATCGTTCTGAGAATATAAAAAAACGGGCAATGTTGAATTTGAATGATTTAAAAAAAAAAAAAAAAAGCTGTCATTCAAATCAACAATACCGATAGTTTATGTCTTGCCAGAGCATTAGCTGTTGGTATTTCGGCCCATCAGGACGATGCTAAAACATACAGACAGGTGCGAGAGGATAAACGTTGGTTGGTTGGTTGGTTTAGATTTTATTGGCGCATTAGCAACTTAGGCTATAATGCGCCAAGACCAGGTCATACTTAGAAAATTTTAAACTTTCAGTGACCTAATTCGTTAGGTCACTATGTCAAAATACATAACTAACATATAAGATAAATCACTATAAAATGTAAATTTTATATATAAGCAAAAACGTTTATTGATTTTAAAAAGCTAAAAACAGCAGACACGTGGTGGTCATTGTCGGATAAAATCTGGCTGAGTGTATAAGGCTCAGCCAGATGACTAAAAGCGGTGAAATAAAAATCACGTTCAGGGGTAAAACGTGGACATACGGTTAAAATGTGATAAATAGATAAGATGGTGTCACAGTTCTCGCACATAGGACAGTCATCTGCCCTCTGCAGAAAAGAATGTGTAAGATGGCTGTGTCCTATGCGGAGCCGAGCTAGAGCAACTTCCTCCTTACGATTCCTGCGCAGACTAGACTGCCACGGTTCAATTACAGGCTTTATACGATATAATTTATTCGCAGTCTGTCTATTCCACGAATCCTGCCATTGGGAATGTATCTTTTGATGTACTATTTGCCTGTAGTCTGTATAGGGGACTAACAGGCAGCGGTTATTATTAGGAATTGCTGATTTGGCTGCGGCGTCAGCCAAATCATTTCCCCTAATCCCAATGTGGCTGGGAATCCAGCAGAAGCGGATGTCATATTCGCGTTCATGGAGAACATGAATCTTCTGCTGGATGCTAGACAGAACTGGATGAGGATTATACCTCACAGATATTAAAGCCTGTAACATGCTAAGAGAGTTGGAATATAAAATGAACCGTTGGTATTGGCATTTACTAATTTGATCCAAGGCTAACCAATTGCGTGCAGCTCTGCAGTAAATATGCTGCATTCAGAGGGAATCTGCTCTGATATAGTGCTGTCTGTAAAGACAGCAGCAGATCCCACATACGATTCTGACTTTGAACCGTCTGTGTAGACTGGCGCAAAGTCGGAATATTCAGTTCGGTGTGCTGAATGAAGCCGCAGGTAGACACAAGATGGAGTGTCCGACTTTCCCCCAGTTTCTAAGCGACAAGTCGCATGCAGGGACAACGAGCATGCCAGGGTGGAAAGGGTTGCTTTGATGTTTGGGCAACCTTGTCTACCTTGATATTGAGTTCGTTGAGTAGCTCTTGGACACGAAATACCAAAAGGGACGATTGGCAGTCTTACGGGTTTTGTACAAGTTTTTGAGCTCAAAAACGAAGGGCCACGTAGGATGGTCTGGCAGGGATTTCAGTTTTAAAGCGTATTTTAAAGACAACTGCTTACGTCGAAATGATAACGGTGTTCGCTTGCTTCGACGTAAAACTCTGGACAGGAGATGTTCGGAAATGCTCCAGTAGCGATAACGTATAGCCTGATGATGGACAGGATCCAGCCATCGAAGTACACTGTCTCTGGCTGAAGAATATACTTGGGACCCATAATCTAATTTGGATCGCACAAGTGCACGGTAAAGCCGTAGAAGGGTGCATCGGTCTGCACCCCAAAGATAAGGAGGAGAGCGAGCGGAGCATATTAAGGGCTCTTGTGCACTTTGTGGCGGAGTTGGCGAATATGATCCAAAAAGGTCAATTTTTTATCGAATATGAGTCCCAAGAATTTTGTGGTCGCTGCTACTGGAATAGCACTTTGTCCGAGCCTTAATTCAGGTTCAGGATGAAGATTACGCTTGGACAAAAGTGTAACGCAAACGGTCTTCTCCCGGCGAGAACCTGAAGCCATTAGCAAGTGCCCAGGAATTCAGACTATCGATGGCTTTCTGCAGTTGTCTTTCAATAACCCTCATGTTGCAACGACTGGCAAAAAATGCTAAAGTCATCAACATAGAGGGCACTGTTTACAGTTGGAGGAAGTTCTTCTGTGATGGAATTTATTTTGATGGCAAAAACTGTGACACTTAATACTGATCCTTGTGGTACTCCCTCCTCTGGTTAAAGGAGCGAGAGAGTGAGGATCCCACACGAACTTGGAACGATCGTTTTGGCGATAAAGTTTTGAATAAAAAAGGGGAGATGCCCTCTAAGGCCTAGTTTATGTAAATCTTTTAAAATGCCAAATCTCCAAGTTGTGTCGTACGCTTTTTCCATGTCAAAGAACACCGACACCAAGTGTTCGGCGTTTTAGGAAAGCATCCCGGATGGATGCTTCCAATCTAATAAGATGGTCCAAAATGGACCGGTTCCTTCGGAAGCCGCACTGGATGTTGGAGAGAAGGTCATTTGTTTCTAGATACCAAATTAAACGAGAATTAACCATTCTCTCCAGGATTTTGCACAGACAGCTAGTCAGAGCAATAGGACGGTAATTGGGTGGTGACTTTTGGATACTTTCCTGCTTAGGAAAGGCGAGAACGATTGCCTTTCGCCAGGAGTCGGAAACTGCCCTTCAGTAAAGATTCTGTTATACAGAAGGAGCAGACAATCCATAGATTTTGGTGAAAGATGTTTAATCATTTCATAATGGATGCCATCTGGTCCAACGGCACTTGCTTTGGAAAGAGCAAGGGCTCTTTTGAGTTCCTGAATAGTGAAATCCCCGTTGTAGGGTTAAATGCTCTCACATTTAAAGTTAAGTGGCTGTTTTTTCTATTTTGTATTTCAGGACCAGGAACTCTGGGGAATACGAAGATGTTGCAGAGATGTTAGAGAATGTTTCCCAAGAGCATTGGCTATTGCAGTTGGATCTGCAATAGTGCATCCATTATAATCTAGGATTGAAGAAGGGTGGGATGTATATTTCCCCTTCATTTTCCGGATTTTATCCCAGACTACCTTAGAGTTGGTAGACTGTTATAGATGATGTAAAACGGATCCACGATTCCTCTTGACTCTGACGACGGGATGTAGCGTGCTTTGGCTCGTACACGTTTGAAGGCTGTAAGGTTGTTCGTGGTAGGATATCGGCGAAATATCCCCCACGCTTTGTTTTGAGCCTTTTTTGCTGCTGTGCATTGTGAATTCCCACCAAGGTTTGGGAAATGGTGGAAACGGCTGATGTTTTTGGGACAGCATTAGCAGCTGCTTGGACGATGATTTCTGTGAATGTACTTAACTGCATCATTGATAGGCTCTTGACTGACTGTGCTAATATCAAAATTGGCCTGATGTTGGAAGGCAGTCCAGTCAGCCTGATCAATCTTCCACCGTGGTACCCTGAAGGGAAGACATGGTCTCCCACAGTGTAACGAGGTTATCACAGGGAAGTGATCGCTTCCGTATGGATTCTCCTCCACTTCCCAAGTGAGTGAAGGGAGTAGAGAAGGGAAGCAGATAGAGAGATCAATGGCAGAAAAAGTACGGGTAGGCATGTGGAAGAAGGTGTTTGTTCCCAGTATTTAGAAGGGAAAGATCATTGTCATTGAGCTATGACTCGTCCCCTTCCGTTGATGTTAGCACTACCCCACAGGGTGTTATGTCCGTTAAAATCCCCGAGAAGTAAGAAAGGGGCAGGCAGCTGCGTAATAAGATCATCAAGGTCTGCCTGGGAGATGTCAGTCTCAGGTGGCAAATAAATGGAGCACACAGTTAATAGAAATCCCACTGAAAGGCGAATTGCAACAGCCTCTATGCTGGTTGTAATTAGCAAAGGCTGCACTGGGGTTTGGTTACCCACAAGGATAGCCACTCCCCCATGTACAGGGCCATCCGCAATCCTATCCTTTCGAAAAAATGTTATGTTGTGCACGGTGGGATCATCATTTGCCTTTAGATATGTCTCCTGCAAGCAAAAGCAAACTGGCTCGTGCTTTTGCAGGAGGGCCTTGATGTCATCAATATTTCGTCGGAATCCACGACAATTCCACTGTAGGAATTTATCCATTATTTTGGCTTGGTGGGTCCATCAGGCGGCTTCCGAGGTGCTGAGGGCTTACTTTTATCAGTCTTGGATTTGTTTTTTTGGGGAAGAATGGACGCTGTCCCGTGTCCATTTCCTCCTCCGCAAAGAGTTCCAAAATTGATTCTTCGGGTACCTCCTTCTGCTCCACATCCATCTTTTCTTGGGTACTAGGGGGGACTTCCCCTTTCTTATTCTTTTCTTTCGTAATTAACTTTGTTAATTGTGGAGCATTAGGAGGTACCGATATAGGAGTGGCAGCTGATTGGTCCTTCTGTGTAGGTTTTTGCGAACTTAAGAGATACCGCACGATGGGAGTGAAAGACTCCTTTGGAGGAATGGTCATGTCCGTCTGAATTCCGACGGAACATCTCCCTGCTACCTTCTGGGCGTAGGTAGGTCTGTTGATATTCAGGGGTTTGACCGATTTCCTTGCCTCCTGGTATGATATATTTAGCTCTGCCTTCAGCCGTTGAATTTCTTTTTCTTCTTTCCACCTCTGGCATGCTCGTGAGTAGGCCGGATGTTCGCCCTCACAGTTAATACAGGTGGGTTTTGCGGCTGAACATGCTGTTGTTTCGTGGTCCTTTGCACCGCATCGTGCGCATGCAAGGGCTCCACGGCAGGCCATTTGAGAGTGTCCATACTTCTGGCATTTAAAACACCGTAAAGGGTTCGGAACGTATGGACGCACTGAACAATTAATGTATCCAGCTTTGATCTCGTCAGGAGGTTTAGGAGAGTTAAAAGTCAGGATAACGCTCCTGGTTTTAACTATTTTTCCATCCCTTCGCGCAGTGATTCTCTTGACGGCAATGACTCCCTGTGGTTTTAATTCGGAGCAGATTTCCTCCTCGGTGACGTCGAGAAGGTCCCACTCCGAAATGACACCTCTCGATGAATTGAGTGTTCTGTGTGGTGTCACCGTTATAGGGATTCCTCCGATTGATGTTACTCGGAGTAGATGTTCGGATTGCCTGTCATTTTTAGTTTCAATTAAGAGGTCTCCAGAGCGGAGCCTCTTAACTGATTTGGGTGAACCTACTAACCCATCTAACCCTTTCTGTATAAAGAAAGGTGACATTTTTCCAATCGGTTTTTCATTGGTGGAGTGCATGATTAAAAACGCGGTATAGGACCGGATGGTAATTCAGTCCACTGCCTCTTTGAAGCAATATTGCTGTCAGTGTCTGTATTTTCAGATAGGGACCGGGTTGGGGCCCCTGAAGAAATAAGTTTATCAGGATTCATGAATTTTTTAAGTGGTTCAGTGCCCGGGCTCCCCACCCACCACGGAGCCCAAAGGGACGCCCACTACCCGGCATGCAATAAATGCGCTCGGGAGTGGGACGCCAGGGCTACCCAGACACCATACCCGCACCGCCGCCAGCCTGAATCCTGTCCCTCGGACCATGAGGGTAGGGGCGTGGCTTTGACACGGTTGACCCTCGCAGGCGAGCCTACTAGCCGACTGATCCTAGCCGGGCCTTCCAGGACCACCCGTCTTGTCAACGCAGGGGCCAAAGTGGTGTATTGAAGCTGGGCCCCTCAACCACCAGGATCCCCCTTTCCGAATTTCCACAGGTCGCAGCGCACGGCAAACACGCCGGATTCCATTGATGTAAGCCTGGAACCTAGGCTGTGGGCGTTCGATCCCAGTGATGCTAGTCTGGAAGCCCAGACCTAACCTAACCTATCAGGGCTACAAATTTACATGGTATCGCAGGGGTTGCCTTAGAAAGTTGTGGCTTGAATGAAGTTGAACTGTTTCAACGTGCGATCCCAGATTACCAACTTGTTGTAATTTCCGCTGAGTGCGGTTTTGAAGTTGCATATCGGGGCCCCCGCTGCTGATAAACAGATATTTCTACTCAGTCACGACTGACATTATGATCTTGTGCGATCTTTGAAACCTCTGTTTGGCAGTGATTACTATTGTCCCCTCTGCCTTAAAGTTTTACCTACACGCGAGAGACTAAACACACACAATTGCTCTTTCAAGTGCAATAGATGCAGAGCTGTCGCTGTTCATAATGAAGACAACCTTCTCTTGTGTAATTTGTGTAATCGTTTTTTCCAAGGCGATGCATGCATTAATGCTCACAGGGCAAACAAAATCTGCTCTGAGGTGCATCGCTGTAGCGTTTGTATGTGCACTTTTCTTACCAATTACAGCACACAAATGCATCCATCCCGACTTCTGTAGCCATTGTAAGACTGTGCACAAAACACAACATTGCTTTGTTCAAAAACCTGAGGACCCGAAGCACGATGTTTCTGTTGTCTACTTTGACACAGAAACATTCTTGTTGGATGGTGAACATGTGGCTGTACTCTGCGTTGCTTCTTTTGGCGACCAAGAACGCGTTTTCTGGGGCAGAAATTGCGTGGCTGAGTTTTTGGATGAGCTGTTAGGAGTCCGAGAGACCGTGAAACGAGGTAGTGATGGCGAAAACTTTGACACACAGAGCCAAAATATAAGAATGTGCGAGTAATCGCCCACAACCTTCGCGGTTTTGACGGCTACTTTGTGCTTTCTTATATTTTCGCGAAACACATAGTTCCTCACACGATCTATGATGGGTCAAAGATTTTGGGCATCTTTCTACAATCGTTA